>NW_028289997.1:0-44396 GCF_059628265.1 Tinamus guttatus
GAAGCGGAGAGCCCCCGTTTGGAGTGAGGCTGCAAAGGGCATGCCAAAGGAAGTGTTTTGCTGTGCCAAGACTCGTGCTGCGCACGCTTTGTGGTTGGAGTGAGAAACAGGTTCCTTGGTGTTTTCTGCGAAACGCTTTAGCAGCCCGTTGGTGCTAGTATGGAGTCAGGGGCTGGATGAAGCGGAGAGCCCCGTTTGGAGTGAGGCTGCAAAGGGCATGCCAAAGGAAGTGTTTTGCTGTGCCAAGACTCGTGCTGCGCACGCTTTGTGGTTGGAGTGAGAAACAGGTTCCTTGGTGTTTTCTGCGAAACGCTTTAGCAGCCCGTTGGTGCTAGTATGGAGTCAGGGGATGGATGAAGCGGAGAGCCCCGTTTGGAGTGAGGCTGCAAAGGGCATGCCAAGGAAGTGTTTTGCTGTGCCAAGACTCGTGCTGCGCACGCTTTGTGCTTGGAGTGAGAAACAGGTTCCTTGGTGTTTTCTGCGAAACGCTTTAGCAGCCCGTTGGTGCTAGTATGGAGTCAGGGGATGGATGAAGCGGAGAGCCCCGTTTGGAGTGAGGCTGCAAAGGGCATGCCAAAGGAAGTGTTTTGCTGTGCCAAGACTCGTGCTGCGCACGCTTTGTGCTTGGAGTGAGAAACAGGTTCCTTGGTGTTTTCTGCGAAACGCTTTAGCAGCCCGTTGGTGCTAGTATGGAGTCAGGGGATGGATGAAGCGGAGAGCCCCGTTTGGAGTGAGGCTGCAAAGGGCATGCAAAGGAAGTGTTTTGCTGTGCCAAGACTCGTGCTGCGCACGCTTTGTGCTTGGAGTGAGAAACAGGTTCCTTGGTGTTTTCTGCGAAACGCTTTAGCAGCCCGTTGGTGCTAGTATGGAGTCAGGGGATGGATGAAGCGGAGAGCCCCGTTTGGAGTGAGGCTGCAAAGGGCATGCCAAAGGAAGTGTTTTGCTGTGCCAAGACTCGTGCTGCGCACGCTTTGTGCTTGGAGTGAGAAACAGGTTCCTTGGTGTTTTCTGCGAAACGCTTTAGCAGCCCGTTGGTGCTAGTATGGAGTCAGGGGATGGATGAAGCGGAGAGCCCCGTTTGGAGTGAGGCTGCAAAGGGCATGCCAAAGGAAGTGTTTCTGCTGTGCCAAGACTCGTGCTGCGCACGCTTTGTGCTTGGAGTGAGAAACAGGTTCCTTGGTGTTTTCTGCGAAACGCTTTAGCAGCCCGTTGGTGCTAGTATGGAGTCAGGGGATGGATGAAGCGGAGAGCCCCGTTTGGAGTGAGGCTGCAAAGGGCATGCCAAAGGAAGTGTTTTGCTGTGCCAAGACTCGTGCTGCGCACGCTTTGTGCTTGGAGTGAGAAACAGGTTCCTTGGTGTTTTCTGCGAAACGCTTTAGCAGCCCGTTGGTGCTAGTATGGAGTCAGGGGATGGATGAAGCGGAGAGCCCCGTTTGGAGTGAGGCTGCAAAGGGCATGCCAAAGGAAGTGTTTTGCTGTGCCAAGACTCGTGCTGCGCACGCTTTGTGCTTGGAGTGAGAAACAGGTTCCTTGGTGTTTTCTGCGAAACGCTTTAGCAGCCCGTTGGTGCTAGTATGGAGTCAGGGGATGGATGAAGCGGAGAGCCCCGTTTGGAGTGAGGCTGCAAAGGGCATGCCAAAGGAAGTGTTTTGCTGTGCCAAGACTCGTGCTGCGCACGCTTTGTGCTTGGAGTGAGAAACAGGTTCCTTGGTGTTTTCTGCGAAACGCTTTAGCAGCCCGTTGGTGCTAGTATGGAGTCAGGGGATGGATGAAGCGGAGAGCCCCGTTTGGAGTGAGGCTGCAAAGGGCATGCCAAAGGAAGTGTTCTGCTGTGCCAAGACTCGTGCTGCGCACGCTTTGTGCTTGGAGTGAGAAACAGGTTCCTTGGTGTTTTCTGCGAAACGCTTTAGCAGCCCGTTGGTGCTAGTATGGAGTCAGGGGATGGATGAAGCGGAGAGCCCCGTTTGGAGTGAGGCTGCAAAGGGCATGCCAAAGGAAGTGTTTTGCTGTGCCAAGACTCGTGCTGCGCACGCTTTGTGCTTGGAGTGAGAAACAGGTTTCCTTGGTGTTTTCTGCGAAACGCTTTAGCAGCCCGTTGGTGCTAGTATGGAGTCAGGGGATGGATGAAGCGGAGAGCCCCGTTTGGAGTGAGGCTGCAAAGGGCATGCCAAAGGAAGTGTTCTGCTGTGCCAAGACTCGTGCTGCGCACGCTTTGTGCTTGGAGTGAGAAACAGGTTCCTTGGTGTTTTCTGCGAAACGCTTTAGCAGCCCGTTGGTGCTAGTATGGAGTCAGGGGATGGATGAAGCGGAGAGCCCCGTTTGGAGTGAGGCTGCAAAGGGCATGCCAAGGAAGTGTTTTGCTGTGCCAAGACTCGTGCTGCGCACGCTTTGTGCTTGGAGTGAGAAACAGGTTCCTTGGTGTTTTCTGCGAAACGCTTTAGCAGCCCGTTGGTGCTAGTATGGAGTCAGGGGATGGATGAAGCGGAGAGCCCCGTTTGGAGTGAGGCTGCAAAGGGCATGCCAAGGGAAGTGTTTTGCTGTGCCAAGACTCGTGCTGCGCACGCTTTGTGCTTGGAGTGAGAAACAGGTTCCTTGGTGTTTTCTGCGAAACGCTTTAGCAGCCCGTTGGTGCTAGTATGGAGTCAGGGGCTGGATGAAGCGGAGAGCCCCGTTTGGAGTGAGGCTGCAAAGGGCATGCCAAAGGAAGTGTTTTGCTGTGCCAAGACTCGTGCTGCGCACGCTTTGTGCTTGGAGTGAGAAACAGGTTCTTGGGTGTTTTCTGCGAAACGCTTTAGCAGCCCGTTGGTGCTAGTATGGAGTCAGGGGATGGATGAAGCGGAGAGCCCCGTTTGGAGTGAGGCTGCAAAGGGCATGCCAAGGGAAGTGTTCTGCTGTGCCAAGACTCGTGCTGCGCACGCTTTGTGCTTGGAGTGAGAAACAGGTTCCTTGGTGTTTTCTGCGAAACGCTTTAGCAGCCCGTTGGTGCTAGTATGGAGTCAGGGGATGGATGAAGCGGAGAGCCCCGTTTGGAGTGAGGCTGCAAAGGGCATGCCAAAGGAAGTGTTTTGCTGTGCCAAGACTCGTGCTGCGCACGCTTTGTGCTTGGAGTGAGAAACAGGTTCCTTGGTGTTTTCTGCGAAACGCTTTAGCAGCCCGTTGGTGCTAGTATGGAGTCAGGGGATGGATGAAGCGGAGAGCCCCGTTTGGAGTGAGGCTGCAAAGGGCATGCCAAAGGAAGTGTTTTGCTGTGCCAAGACTCGTGCTGCGCACGCTTTGTGCTTGGAGTGAGAAACAGGTTCCTTGGTGTTTTCTGCGAAACGCTTTAGCAGCCCGTTGGTGCTAGTATGGAGTCAGGGGCTGGATGAAGCGGAGAGCCCCGTTTGGAGTGAGGCTGCAAAGGGCATGCCAAAGGAAGTGTTTTGCTGTGCCAAGACTCGTGCTGCGCACGCTTTGTGCTTGGAGTGAGAAACAGGTTCCTTGGTGTTTTCTGCGAAACGCTTTAGCAGCCCGTTGGTGCTAGTATGGAGTCAGGGGATGGATGAAGCGGAGAGCCCCGTTTGGAGTGAGGCTGCAAAGGGCATGCCAAAGGAAGTGTTTTGCTGTGCCAAGACTCGTGCTGCGCACGCTTTGTGCTTGGAGTGAGAAACAGGTTCCTTGGTGTTTTCTGCGAAACGCTTTAGCAGCCCGTTGGTGCTAGTATGGAGTCAGGGGATGGATGAAGCGGAGAGCCCCGTTTGGAGTGAGGCTGCAAAGGGCATGCCAAAGGAAGTGTTTTGCTGTGCCAAGACTCGTGCTGCGCACGCTTTGTGCTTGGAGTGAGAAACAGGTTTCTTGGGTGTTTTCTGCGAAACGCTTTAGCAGCCCGTTGGTGCTAGTATGGAGTCAGGGGATGGATGAAGCGGAGAGCCCCGTTTGGAGTGAGGCTGCAAAGGGCATGCCAAAGGAAGTGTTCTGCTGTGCCAAGACTCGTGCTGCGCACGCTTTGTGCTTGGAGTGAGAAACAGGTTCTTGGGTGTTTTCTGCGAAACGCTTTAGCAGCCCGTTGGTGCTAGTATGGAGTCAGGGGATGGATGAAGCGGAGAGCCCCGTTTGGAGTGAGGCTGCAAAGGGCATGCCAAAGGAAGTGTTCTGCTGTGCCAAGACTCGTGCTGCGCACGCTTTGTGCTTGGAGTGAGAAACAGGTTCCTTGGTGTTTTCTGCGAAACGCTTTAGCAGCCCGTTGGTGCTAGTATGGAGTCAGGGGATGGATGAAGCGGAGAGCCCCGTTTGGAGTGAGGCTGCAAAGGGCATGCCAAAGGAAGTGTTTTGCTGTGCCAAGACTCGTGCTGCGCACGCTTTGTGCTTGGAGTGAGAAACAGGTTCCTTGGTGTTTTCTGCGAAACGCTTTAGCAGCCCGTTGGTGCTAGTATGGAGTCAGGGGATGGATGAAGCGGAGAGCCCCGTTTGGAGTGAGGCTGCAAAGGGCATGCCAAAGGAAGTGTTTTGCTGTGCCAAGACTCGTGCTGCGCACGCTTTGTGCTTGGAGTGAGAAACAGGTTCCTTGGTGTTTTCTGCGAAACGCTTTAGCAGCCCGTTGGTGCTAGTATGGAGTCAGGGGATGGATGAAGCGGAGAGCCCCGTTTGGAGTGAGGCTGCAAAGGGCATGCCAAAGGAAGTGTTTTGCTGTGCCAAGACTCGTGCTGCGCACGCTTTGTGCTTGGAGTGAGAAACAGGTTCCTTGGTGTTTTCTGCGAAACGCTTTAGCAGCCCGTTGGTGCTAGTATGGAGTCAGGGGATGGATGAAGCGGAGAGCCCCGTTTGGAGTGAGGCTGCAAAGGGCATGCCAAAGGAAGTGTTCTGCTGTGCCAAGACTCGTGCTGCGCACGCTTTGTGCTTGGAGTGAGAAACAGGTTTCCTTGGGTGTTTTCTGCGAAACGCTTTAGCAGCCCGTTGGTGCTAGTATGGAGTCAGGGGCTGGATGAAGCGGAGAGCCCCGTTTGGAGTGAGGCTGCAAAGGGCATGCCAAAGGAAGTGTTTTGCTGTGCCAAGACTCGTGCTGCGCACGCTTTGTGCTTGGAGTGAGAAACAGGTTCCTTGGTGTTTTCTGCGAAACGCTTTAGCAGCCCGTTGGTGCTAGTATGGAGTCAGGGGATGGATGAAGCGGAGAGCCCCGTTTGGAGTGAGGCTGCAAAGGGCATGCCAAAGGAAGTGTTCTGCTGTGCCAAGACTCGTGCTGCGCACGCTTTGTGCTTGGAGTGAGAAACAGGTTCCTTGGTGTTTTCTGCGAAACGCTTTAGCAGCCCGTTGGTGCTAGTATGGAGTCAGGGGATGGATGAAGCGGAGAGCCCCGTTTGGAGTGAGGCTGCAAAGGGCATGCCAAAGGAAGTGTTTTGCTGTGCCAAGACTCGTGCTGCGCACGCTTTGTGCTTGGAGTGAGAAACAGGTTCCTTGGTGTTTTCTGCGAAACGCTTTAGCAGCCCGTTGGTGCTAGTATGGAGTCAGGGGATGGATGAAGCGGAGAGCCCCGTTTGGAGTGAGGCTGCAAAGGGCATGCCAAAGGAAGTGTTTTGCTGTGCCAAGACTCGTGCTGCGCACGCTTTGTGCTTGGAGTGAGAAACAGGTTCCTTGGTGTTTTCTGCGAAACGCTTTAGCAGCCCGTTGGTGCTAGTATGGAGTCAGGGGATGGATGAAGCGGAGAGCCCCGTTTGGAGTGAGGCTGCAAAGGGCATGCCAAAGGAAGTGTTCTGCTGTGCCAAGACTCGTGCTGCGCACGCTTTGTGCTTGGAGTGAGAAACAGGTTCCTTGGTGTTTTCTGCGAAACGCTTTAGCAGCCCGTTGGTGCTAGTATGGAGTCAGGGGCTGGATGAAGCGGAGAGCCCCGTTTGGAGTGAGGCTGCAAAGGGCATGCCAAAGGAAGTGTTTTGCTGTGCCAAGACTCGTGCTGCGCACGCTTTGTGCTTGGAGTGAGAAACAGGTTCCTTGGTGTTTTCTGCGAAACGCTTTAGCAGCCCGTTGGTGCTAGTATGGAGTCAGGGATGGATGAAGCGGAGAGCCCCGTTTGGAGTGAGGCTGCAAAGGGCATGCCAAGGGAAGTGTTCTGCTGTGCCAAGACTCGTGCTGCGCACGCTTTGTGCTTGGAGTGAGAAACAGGTTCCTTGGTGTTTTCTGCGAAACGCTTTAGCAGCCCGTTGGTGCTAGTATGGAGTCAGGGGATGGATGAAGCGGAGAGCCCCGTTTGGAGTGAGGCTGCAAAGGGCATGCCAAAGGAAGTGTTTTGCTGTGCCAAGACTCGTGCTGCGCACGCTTTGTGCTTGGAGTGAGAAACAGGTTCCTTGGTGTTTTCTGCGAAACGCTTTAGCAGCCCGTTGGTGCTAGTATGGAGTCAGGGGATGGATGAAGCGGAGAGCCCCGTTTGGAGTGAGGCTGCAAAGGGCATGCCAAAGGAAGTGTTTTGCTGTGCCAAGACTCGTGCTGCGCACGCTTTGTGCTTGGAGTGAGAAACAGGTTCTTGGTGTTTTCTGCGAAACGCTTTAGCAGCCCGTTGGTGCTAGTATGGAGTCAGGGGATGGATGAAGCGGAGAGCCCCGTTTGGAGTGAGGCTGCAAAGGGCATGCCAAAGGAAGTGTTCTGCTGTGCCAAGACTCGTGCTGCGCACGCTTTGTGCTTGGAGTGAGAAACAGGTTCCTTGGTGTTTTCTGCGAAACGCTTTAGCAGCCCGTTGGTGCTAGTATGGAGTCAGGGGATGGATGAAGCGGAGAGCCCCGTTTGGAGTGAGGCTGCAAAGGGCATGCCAAAGGAAGTGTTCTGCTGTGCCAAGACTCGTGCTGCGCACGCTTTGTGCTTGGAGTGAGAAACAGGTTCCTTGGTGTTTTCTGCGAAACGCTTTAGCAGCCCGTTGGTGCTAGTATGGAGTCAGGGGATGGATGAAGCGGAGAGCCCCGTTTGGAGTGAGGCTGCAAAGGGCATGCCAAAGGAAGTGTTTTGCTGTGCCAAGACTCGTGCTGCGCACGCTTTGTGCTTGGAGTGAGAAACAGGTTCCTTGGTGTTTTCTGCGAAACGCTTTAGCAGCCCGTTGGTGCTAGTATGGAGTCAGGGGATGGATGAAGCGGAGAGCCCCGTTTGGAGTGAGGCTGCAAAGGGCATGCCAAAGGAAGTGTTTTGCTGTGCCAAGACTCGTGCTGCGCACGCTTTGTGCTTGGAGTGAGAAACAGGTTCTTGGTGTTTTCTGCGAAACGCTTTAGCAGCCCGTTGGTGCTAGTATGGAGTCAGGGGATGGATGAAGCGGAGAGCCCCGTTTGGAGTGAGGCTGCAAAGGGCATGCCAAAGGAAGTGTTCTGCTGTGCCAAGACTCGTGCTGCGCACGCTTTGTGCTTGGAGTGAGAAACAGGTTTCTTGGGTGTTTTCTGCGAAACGCTTTAGCAGCCCGTTGGTGCTAGTATGGAGTCAGGGGATGGATGAAGCGGAGAGCCCCGTTTGGAGTGAGGCTGCAAAGGGCATGCCAAAGGAAGTGTTCTGCTGTGCCAAGACTCGTGCTGCGCACGCTTTGTGCTTGGAGTGAGAAACAGGTTCCTTGGTGTTTTCTGCGAAACGCTTTAGCAGCCCGTTGGTGCTAGTATGGAGTCAGGGGCTGGATGAAGCGGAGAGCCCCGTTTGGAGTGAGGCTGCAAAGGGCATGCCAAAGGAAGTGTTTTGCTGTGCCAAGACTCGTGCTGCGCACGCTTTGTGCTTGGAGTGAGAAACAGGTTCCTTGGTGTTTTCTGCGAAACGCTTTAGCAGCCCGTTGGTGCTAGTATGGAGTCAGGGGATGGATGAAGCGGAGAGCCCCGTTTGGAGTGAGGCTGCAAAGGGCATGCCAAAGGAAGTGTTTTGCTGTGCCAAGACTCGTGCTGCGCACGCTTTGTGCTTGGAGTGAGAAACAGGTTCCTTGGTGTTTTCTGCGAAACGCTTTAGCAGCCCGTTGGTGCTAGTATGGAGTCAGGGGATGGATGAAGCGGAGAGCCCCGTTTGGAGTGAGGCTGCAAAGGGCATGCCAAAGGAAGTGTTTTGCTGTGCCAAGACTCGTGCTGCGCACGCTTTGTGCTTGGAGTGAGAAACAGGTTCCTTGGTGTTTTCTGCGAAACGCTTTAGCAGCCCGTTGGTGCTAGTATGGAGTCAGGGGATGGATGAAGCGGAGAGCCCCGTTTGGAGTGAGGCTGCAAAGGGCATGCCAAAGGAAGTGTTCTGCTGTGCCAAGACTCGTGCTGCGCACGCTTTGTGCTTGGAGTGAGAAACAGGTTTCTTGGTGTTTTCTGCGAAACGCTTTAGCAGCCCGTTGGTGCTAGTATGGAGTCAGGGGATGGATGAAGCGGAGAGCCCCGTTTGGAGTGAGGCTGCAAAGGGCATGCCAAAGGAAGTGTTTTGCTGTGCCAAGACTCGTGCTGCGCACGCTTTGTGCTTGGAGTGAGAAACAGGTTCCTTGGTGTTTTCTGCGAAACGCTTTAGCAGCCCGTTGGTGCTAGTATGGAGTCAGGGGATGGATGAAGCGGAGAGCCCCGTTTGGAGTGAGGCTGCAAAGGGCATGCCAAAGGAAGTGTTCTGCTGTGCCAAGACTCGTGCTGCGCACGCTTTGTGCTTGGAGTGAGAAACAGGTTCCTTGGTGTTTTCTGCGAAACGCTTTAGCAGCCCGTTGGTGCTAGTATGGAGTCAGGGGCTGGATGAAGCGGAGAGCCCCGTTTGGAGTGAGGCTGCAAAGGGCATGCCAAAGGAAGTGTTTTGCTGTGCCAAGACTCGTGCTGCGCACGCTTTGTGCTTGGAGTGAGAAACAGGTTCCTTGGTGTTTTCTGCGAAACGCTTTAGCAGCCCGTTGGTGCTAGTATGGAGTCAGGGGATGGATGAAGCGGAGAGCCCCGTTTGGAGTGAGGCTGCAAAGGGCATGCCAAGGAAGTGTTTTGCTGTGCCAAGACTCGTGCTGCGCACGCTTTGTGCTTGGAGTGAGAAACAGGTTCCTTGGTGTTTTCTGCGAAACGCTTTAGCAGCCCGTTGGTGCTAGTATGGAGTCAGGGGATGGATGAAGCGGAGAGCCCCGTTTGGAGTGAGGCTGCAAAGGGCATGCCAAGGAAGTGTTCTGCTGTGCCAAGACTCGTGCTGCGCACGCTTTGTGCTTGGAGTGAGAAACAGGTTCCTTGGTGTTTTCTGCGAAACGCTTTAGCAGCCCGTTGGTGCTAGTATGGAGTCAGGGGCTGGATGAAGCGGAGAGCCCCGTTTGGAGGGAGGCTGCAAAGGGCATGCCAAAGGAAGTGTTTTGCTGTGCCAAGACTCGTGCTGCGCACGCTTTGTGCTTGGAGTGAGAAACAGGTTTTTGGGTGTTTTCTGCGAAACGCTTTAGCAGCCCGTTGGTGCTAGTATGGAGTCAGGGGATGGATGAAGCGGAGAGCCCCGTTTGGAGTGAGGCTGCAAAGGGCATGCCAAGGAAGTGTTCTGCTGTGCCAAGACTCGTGCTGCGCACGCTTTGTGCTTGGAGTGAGAAACAGGTTCCTTGGTGTTTTCTGCGAAACGCTTTAGCAGCCCGTTGGTGCTAGTATGGAGTCAGGGGATGGATGAAGCGGAGAGCCCCGTTTGGAGTGAGGCTGCAAAGGGCATGCCAAAGGAAGTGTTTTGCTGTGCCAAGACTCGTGCTGCGCACGCTTTGTGCTTGGAGTGAGAAACAGGTTCCTTGGTGTTTTCTGCGAAACGCTTTAGCAGCCCGTTGGTGCTAGTATGGAGTCAGGGGATGGATGAAGCGGAGAGCCCCGTTTGGAGTGAGGCTGCAAAGGGCATGCCAAAGGAAGTGTTCTGCTGTGCCAAGAGTCGTGCTGCGCACGCTTTGTGCTTGGAGTGAGAAACAGGTTCCTTGGTGTTTTCTGCGAAACGCTTTAGCAGCCCGTTGGTGCTAGTATGGAGTCAGGGGCTGGATGAAGCGGAGAGCCCCGTTTGGAGTGAGGCTGCAAAGGGCATGCCAAAGGAAGTGTTTTGCTGTGCCAAGACTCGTGCTGCGCACGCTTTGTGCTTGGAGTGAGAAACAGGTTCCTTGGTGTTTTCTGCGAAACGCTTTAGCAGCCCGTTGGTGCTAGTATGGAGTCAGGGGATGGATGAAGCGGAGAGCCCCGTTTGGAGTGAGGCTGCAAAGGGCATGCCAAAGGAAGTGTTTTGCTGTGCCAAGACTCGTGCTGCGCACGCTTTGTGCTTGGAGTGAGAAACAGGTTCCTTGGTGTTTTCTGCGAAATGCTTTAGCAGCCCGTTGGTGCTAGTATGGAGTCAGGGGATGGATGAAGCGGAGAGCCCCGTTTGGAGTGAGGCTGCAAAGGGCATGCCAAAGGAAGTGTTTTGCTGTGCCAAGACTCGTGCTGCGCACGCTTTGTGCTTGGAGTGAGAAACAGGTTTCTTGGGTGTTTTCTGCGAAACGCTTTAGCAGCCCGTTGGTGCTAGTATGGAGTCAGGGGATGGATGAAGCGGAGAGCCCCGTTTGGAGTGAGGCTGCAAAGGGCATGCCAAAGGAAGTGTTCTGCTGTGCCAAGACTCGTGCTGCGCACGCTTTGTGCTTGGAGTGAGAAACAGGTTTCTTGGGTGTTTTCTGCGAAACGCTTTAGCAGCCCGTTGGTGCTAGTATGGAGTCAGGGGATGGATGAAGCGGAGAGCCCCGTTTGGAGTGAGGCTGCAAAGGGCATGCCAAAGGAAGTGTTCTGCTGTGCCAAGACTCGTGCTGCGCACGCTTTGTGCTTGGAGTGAGAAACAGGTTCCTTGGTGTTTTCTGCGAAACGCTTTAGCAGCCCGTTGGTGCTAGTATGGAGTCAGGGGATGGATGAAGCGGAGAGCCCCGTTTGGAGTGAGGCTGCAAAGGGCATGCCAAAGGAAGTGTTTTGCTGTGCCAAGACTCGTGCTGCGCACGCTTTGTGCTTGGAGTGAGAAACAGGTTCCTTGGTGTTTTCTGCGAAACGCTTTAGCAGCCCGTTGGTGCTAGTATGGAGTCAGGGGATGGATGAAGCGGAGAGCCCCGTTTGGAGTGAGGCTGCAAAGGGCATGCCAAAGGAAGTGTTTTGCTGTGCCAAGACTCGTGCTGCGCACGCTTTGTGCTTGGAGTGAGAAACAGGTTCCTTGGTGTTTTCTGCGAAACGCTTTAGCAGCCCGTTGGTGCTAGTATGGAGTCAGGGGCTGGATGAAGCGGAGAGCCCCGTTTGGAGTGAGGCTGCAAAGGGCATGCCAAAGGAAGTGTTTTGCTGTGCCAAGACTCGTGCTGCGCACGCTTTGTGCTTGGAGTGAGAAACAGGTTCCTTGGTGTTTTCTGCGAAACGCTTTAGCAGCCCGTTGGTGCTAGTATGGAGTCAGGGGATGGATGAAGCGGAGAGCCCCGTTTGGAGTGAGGCTGCAAAGGGCATGCCAAAGGAAGTGTTCTGCTGTGCCAAGACTCGTGCTGCGCACGCTTTGTGCTTGGAGTGAGAAACAGGTTCCTTGGTGTTTTCTGCGAAACGCTTTAGCAGCCCGTTGGTGCTAGTATGGAGTCAGGGGATGGATGAAGCGGAGAGCCCCGTTTGGAGTGAGGCTGCAAAGGGCATGCCAAAGGAAGTGTTTTGCTGTGCCAAGACTCGTGCTGCGCACGCTTTGTGCTTGGAGTGAGAAACAGGTTCCTTGGTGTTTTCTGCGAAACGCTTTAGCAGCCCGTTGGTGCTAGTATGGAGTCAGGGGATGGATGAAGCGGAGAGCCCCGTTTGGAGTGAGGCTGCAAAGGGCATGCCAAAGGAAGTGTTTTGCTGTGCCAAGACTCGTGCTGCGCACGCTTTGTGCTTGGAGTGAGAAACAGGTTCCTTGGTGTTTTCTGCGAAACGCTTTAGCAGCCCGTTGGTGCTAGTATGGAGTCAGGGGATGGATGAAGCGGAGAGCCCCGTTTGGAGTGAGGCTGCAAAGGGCATGCCAAGAGAAGTGTTTTGCTGTGCCAAGACTCGTGCTGCGCACGCTTTGTGCTTGGAGTGAGAAACAGGTTCCTTGGTGTTTTCTGCGAAACGCTTTAGCAGCCCGTTGGTGCTAGTATGGAGTCAGGGGATGGATGAAGCGGAGAGCCCCGTTTGGAGTGAGGCTGCAAAGGGCATGCCAAAGGAAGTGTTCTGCTGTGCCAAGACTCGTGCTGCGCACGCTTTGTGCTTGGAGTGAGAAACAGGTTCCTTGGTGTTTTCTGCGAAACGCTTTAGCAGCCCGTTGGTGCTAGTATGGAGTCAGGGGATGGATGAAGCGGAGAGCCCCGTTTGGAGTGAGGCTGCAAAGGGCATGCCAAAGGAAGTGTTTTGCTGTGCCAAGACTCGTGCTGCGCACGCTTTGTGCTTGGAGTGAGAAACAGGTTCCTTGGTGTTTTCTGCGAAACGCTTTAGCAGCCCGTTGGTGCTAGTATGGAGTCAGGGGATGGATGAAGCGGAGAGCCCCGTTTGGAGTGAGGCTGCAAAGGGCATGCCAAGAGAAGTGTTTTGCTGTGCCAAGACTCGTGCTGCGCACGCTTTGTGCTTGGAGTGAGAAACAGGTTCCTTGGTGTTTTCTGCGAAACGCTTTAGCAGCCCGTTGGTGCTAGTATGGAGTCAGGGGATGGATGAAGCGGAGAGCCCCGTTTGGAGTGAGGCTGCAAAGGGCATGCCAAAGGAAGTGTTCTGCTGTGCCAAGACTCGTGCTGTGCACGCTTTGTGCTTGGAGTGAGAAACAGGTTCCTTGGTGTTTTCTGCGAAACGCTTTAGCAGCCCGTTGGTGCTAGTATGGAGTCAGGGGATGGATGAAGCGGAGAGCCCCGTTTGGAGTGAGGCTGCAAAGGGCATGCCAAAGGAAGTGTTCTGCTGTGCCAAGACTCGTGCTGTGCACGCTTTGTGCTTGGAGTGAGAAACAGGTTTCTTGGGTGTTTTCTGCGAAACGCTTTAGCAGCCCGTTGGTGCTAGTATGGAGTCAGGGGATGGATGAAGCGGAGAGCCCCGTTTGGAGTGAGGCTGCAAAGGGCATGCCAAAGGAAGTGTTTTGCTGTGCCAAGAGTCGTGCTGCGCACGCTTTGTGCTTGGAGTGAGAAACAGGTTCCTTGGTGTTTTCTGCGAAACGCTTTAGCAGCCCGTTGGTGCTAGTATGGAGTCAGGGGATGGATGAAGCGGAGAGCCCCGTTTGGAGTGAGGCTGCAAAGGGCATGCCAAAGGAAGTGTTCTGCTGTGCCAAGACTCGTGCTGCGCACGCTTTGTGCTTGGAGTGAGAAACAGGTTCCTTGGTGTTTTCTGCGAAACGCTTTAGCAGCCCGTTGGTGCTAGTATGGAGTCAGGGGATGGATGAAGCGGAGAGCCCCGTTTGGAGTGAGGCTGCAAAGGGCATGCCAAAGGAAGTGTTTTGCTGTGCCAAGACTCGTGCTGCGCACGCTTTGTGGTTGGAGTGAGAAACAGGTTCCTTGGTGTTTTCTGCGAAACGCTTTAGCAGCCCGTTGGTGCTAGTATGGAGTCAGGGGCTGGATGAAGCGGAGAGCCCCGTTTGGAGTGAGGCTGCAAAGGGCATGCCAAAGGAAGTGTTTTGCTGTGCCAAGACTCGTGCTGCGCACGCTTTGTGCTTGGAGTGAGAAACAGGTTTCTTGGGTGTTTTCTGCGAAACGCTTTAGCAGCCCGTTGGTGCTAGTATGGAGTCAGGGGATGGATGAAGCGGAGAGCCCCGTTTGGAGTGAGGCTGCAAAGGGCATGCCAAAGGAAGTGTTCTGCTGTGCCAAGACTCGTGCTGCGCACGCTTTGTGCTTGGAGTGAGAAACAGGTTTCTTGGGTGTTTTCTGCGAAACGCTTTAGCAGCCCGTTGGTGCTAGTATGGAGTCAGGGGATGGATGAAGCGGAGAGCCCCGTTTGGAGTGAGGCTGCAAAGGGCATGCCAAAGGAAGTGTTTTGCTGTGCCAAGACTCGTGCTGCGCACGCTTTGTGCTTGGAGTGAGAAACAGGTTCCTTGGTGTTTTCTGCGAAACGCTTTAGCAGCCCGTTGGTGCTAGTATGGAGTCAGGGGCTGGATGAAGCGGAGAGCCCCGTTTGGAGTGAGGCTGCAAAGGGCATGCCAAAGGAAGTGTTTTGCTGTGCCAAGACTCGTGCTGCGCACGCTTTGTGCTTGGAGTGAGAAACAGGTTCCTTGGTGTTTTCTGCGAAACGCTTTAGCAGCCCGTTGGTGCTAGTATGGAGTCAGGGGATGGATGAAGCGGAGAGCCCCGTTTGGAGTGAGGCTGCAAAGGGCATGCCAAGGAAGTGTTCTGCTGTGCCAAGACTCGTGCTGCGCACGCTTTGTGCTTGGAGTGAGAAACAGGTTCCTTGGTGTTTTCTGCGAAACGCTTTAGCAGCCCGTTGGTGCTAGTATGGAGTCAGGGGATGGATGAAGCGGAGAGCCCCGTTTGGAGTGAGGCTGCAAAGGGCATGCCAAAGGAAGTGTTTTGCTGTGCCAAGACTCGTGCTGCGCACGCTTTGTGCTTGGAGTGAGAAACAGGTTCCTTGGTGTTTTCTGCGAAACGCTTTAGCAGCCCGTTGGTGCTAGTATGGAGTCAGGGGATGGATGAAGCGGAGAGCCCCGTTTGGAGTGAGGCTGCAAAGGGCATGCCAAAGGAAGTGTTCTGCTGTGCCAAGACTCGTGCTGCGCACGCTTTGTGCTTGGAGTGAGAAACAGGTTCCTTGGTGTTTTCTGCGAAACGCTTTAGCAGCCCGTTGGTGCTAGTATGGAGTCAGGGGATGGATGAAGCGGAGAGCCCCGTTTGGAGTGAGGCTGCAAAGGGCATGCCAAAGGAAGTGTTCTGCTGTGCCAAGAGTCGTGCTGCGCACTCTTTGTGGTTGGAGTGAGAAACAGGTTCCTTGGTGTTTTCTGCGAAACGCTTTAGCAGCCCGTTGGTGCTAGTATGGAGTCAGGGGATGGATGAAGCGGAGAGCCCCGTTTGGAGTGAGGCTGCAAAGGGCATGCCAAAGGAAGTGTTTTGCTGTGCCAAGACTCGTGCTGCGCACGCTTTGTGCTTGGAGTGAGAAACAGGTTCCTTGGTTTTCTGCGAAACGCTTTAGCAGCCCGTTGGTGCTAGTATGGAGTCAGGGGATGGATGAAGCGGAGAGCCCCGTTTGGAGTGAGGCTGCAAAGGGCATGCCAAAGGAAGTGTTCTGCTGTGCCAAGAGTCGTGCTGCGCACTCTTTGTGGTTGGAGTGAGAAACAGGTTCCTTGGTGTTTTCTGCGAAACGCTTTAGCAGCCCGTTGGTGCTAGTATGGAGTCAGGGGATGGATGAAGCGGAGAGCCCCGTTTGGAGTGAGGCTGCAAAGGGCATGCCAAAGGAAGTGTTCTGCTGTGCCAAGACTCGTGCTGCGCACGCTTTGTGCTTGGAGTGAGAAACAGGTTCCTTGGTGTTTTCTGCGAAACGCTTTAGCAGCCCGTTGGTGCTAGTATGGAGTCAGGGGATGGATGAAGCGGAGAGCCCCGTTTGGAGTGAGGCTGCAAAGGGCATGCCAAAGGAAGTGTTTTGCTGTGCCAAGACTCGTGCTGCGCATGCTTTGTGCTTGGAGTGAGAAACAGGTTCCTTGGTGTTTTCTGCGAAATGCTTTAGCAGCCCGTTGGTGCTAGTATGGAGTCAGGGGATGGATGAAGCGGAGAGCCCCGTTTGGAGTGAGGCTGCAAAGGTCATGCCAAGGGAAGTGTTCTGCTGTGCCAAGACTCGTGCTGCGCACGCTTTGTGGTTGGAGTGAGAAACAGGTTCCTTGGTGTTTTCTGCGAAACGCTTTAGCAGCCCGTTGGTGCTAGTATGGAGTCAGGGGATGGATGAAGCGGAGAGCCCCGTTTGGAGTGAGGCTGCAAAGGGCATGCCAAAGGAAGTGTTTTGCTGTGCCAAGACTCGTGTTGCGCACGCTTTGTGCTTGGAGTGAGAAACAGGTTTCTTGGTGTTTTCTGCGAAACGCTTTAGCAGCCCGTTGGTGCTAGTATGGAGTCAGGGGATGGATGAAGCGGAGAGCCCCGTTTGGAGTGAGGCTGCAAAGGGCATGCCAAAGGAAGTGTTCTGCTGTGCCAAGACTCGTGCTGCGCACGCTTTGTGCTTGGAGTGAGAAACAGGTTCCTTGGTGTTTTCTGCGAAACGCTTTAGCAGCCCGTTGGTGCTAGTATGGAGTCAGGGGATGGATGAAGCGGAGAGCCCCGTTTGGAGTGAGGCTGCAAAGGGCATGCCAAAGGAAGTGTTCTGCTGTGCCAAGAGTCGTGCTGCGCACGCTTTGTGGTTGGAGTGAGAAACAGGTTCCTTGGTGTTTTCTGCGAAACGCTTTAGCAGCCCGTTGGTGCTAGTATGGAGTCAGGGGATGGATGAAGCGGAGAGCCCCGTTTGGAGTGAGGCTGCAAAGGGCATGCCAAAGGAAGTGTTTTGCTGTGCCAAGAGTCGTGCTGCGCACGCTTTGTGCTTGGAGTGAGAAACAGGTTCCTTGGTGTTTTCTGCGAAACGCTTTAGCAGCCCGTTGGTGCTAGTATGGAGTCAGGGGATGGATGAAGCGGAGAGCCCCGTTTGGAGTGAGGCTGCAAAGGGCATGCCAAAGGAAGTGTTCTGCTGTGCCAAGACTCGTGCTGCGCACGCTTTGTGCTTGGAGTGAGAAACAGGTTCCTTGGTGTTTTCTGCGAAACGCTTTAGCAGCCCGTTGGTGCTAGTATGGAGTCAGGGGATGGATGAAGCGGAGAGCCCCGTTTGGAGTGAGGCTGCAAAGGGCATGCCAAAGGAAGTGTTTTGCTGTGCCAAGACTCGTGCTGCGCACGCTTTGTGCTTGGAGTGAGAAACAGGTTCCTTGGTGTTTTCTGCGAAACGCTTTAGCAGCCCGTTGGTGCTAGTATGGAGTCAGGGGATGGATGAAGCGGAGAGCCCCGTTTGGAGTGAGGCTGCAAAGGGCATGCCAAAGGAAGTGTTCTGCTGTGCCAAGACTCGTGCTGCGCACGCTTTGTGCTTGGAGTGAGAAACAGGTTCCTTGGTGTTTTCTGCGAAACGCTTTAGCAGCCCGTTGGTGCTAGTATGGAGTCAGGGGATGGATGAAGCGGAGAGCCCCGTTTGGAGTGAGGCTGCAAAGGGCATGCCAAAGGAAGTGTTCTGCTGTGCCAAGAGTCGTGCTGCGCACTCTTTGTGGTTGGAGTGAGAAACAGGTTCCTTGGTGTTTTCTGCGAAACGCTTTAGCAGCCCGTTGGTGCTAGTATGGAGTCAGGGGATGGATGAAGCGGAGAGCCCCGTTTGGAGTGAGGCTGCAAAGGGCATGCCAAAGGAAGTGTTCTGCTGTGCCAAGACTCGTGCTGCGCACGCTTTGTGGTTGGAGTGAGAAACAGGTTCCTTGGTGTTTTCTGCGAAACGCTTTAGCAGCCCGTTGGTGCTAGTATGGAGTCAGGGGATGGATGAAGCGGAGAGCCCCGTTTGGAGTGAGGCTGCAAAGGGCATGCCAAAGGAAGTGTTTTGCTGTGCCAAGACTCGTGCTGCGCACGCTTTGTGCTTGGAGTGAGAAACAGGTTCCTTGGTGTTTTCTGCGAAACGCTTTAGCAGCCCGTTGGTGCTAGTATGGAGTCAGGGGATGGATGAAGCGGAGAGCCCCGTTTGGAGTGAGGCTGCAAAGGGCATGCCAAAGGAAGTGTTTTGCTGTGCCAAGACTCGTGCTGCGCACGCTTTGTGCTTGGAGTGAGAAACAGGTTCCTTGGTGTTTTCTGTGAAACGCTTTAGCAGCCCGTTGGTGCTAGTATGGAGTCAGGGGATGGATGAAGCGGAGAGCCCCGTTTGGAGTGAGGCTGCAAAGGGCATGCCAAAGGAAGTGTTCTGCTGTGCCAAGACTCGTGCTGCGCACGCTTTGTGGTTGGAGTGAGAAACAGGTTCCTTGGTGTTTTCTGCGAAACGCTTTAGCAGCCCGTTGGTGCTAGTATGGAGTCAGGGGCTGGATGAAGCGGAGAGCCCCGTTTGGAGTGAGGCTGCAAAGGGCATGCCAAAGGAAGTGTTCTGCTGTGCCAAGACTCGTGCTGCGCACGCTTTGTGGTTGGAGTGAGAAACAGGTTTCTTGGTGTTTTCTGCGAAATGCTTTAGCAGCCCGTTGGTGCTAGTATGGAGTCAGGGGATGGATGAAGCGGAGAGCCCCGTTTGGAGTGAGGCTGCAAAGGGCATGCCAAAGGAAGTGTTTTGCTGTGCCAAGACTCGTGCTGCGCACGCTTTGTGCTTGGAGTGAGAAACAGGTTCCTTGGTGTTTTCTGCGAAACGCTTTAGCAGCCCGTTGGTGCTAGTATGGAGTCAGGGGATGGATGAAGCGGAGAGCCCCGTTTGGAGTGAGGCTGCAAAGGGCATGCCAAAGGAAGTGTTCTGCTGTGCCAAGACTCGTGCTGCGCACGCTTTGTGCTTGGAGTGAGAAACAGGTTCCTTGGTGTTTTCTGCGAAACGCTTTAGCAGCCCGTTGGTGCTAGTATGGAGTCAGGGGATGGATGAAGCGGAGAGCCCCGTTTGGAGTGAGGCTGCAAAGGGCATGCCAAAGGAAGTGTTCTGCTGTGCCAAGACTCGTGCTGCGCACGCTTTGTGGTTGGAGTGAGAAACAGGTTCCTTGGTGTTTTCTGCGAAACGCTTTAGCAGCCCGTTGGTGCTAGTATGGAGTCAGGGGATGGATGAAGCGGAGAGCCCCGTTTGGAGTGAGGCTGCAAAGGGCATGCCAAAGGAAGTGTTTTGCTGTGCCAAGACTCGTGCTGCGCACGCTTTGTGCTTGGAGTGAGAAACAGGTTCCTTGGTGTTTTCTGCGAAACGCTTTAGCAGCCCGTTGGTGCTAGTATGGAGTCAGGGGATGGATGAAGCGGAGAGCCCCGTTTGGAGTGAGGCTGCAAAGGGCATGCCAAAGGAAGTGTTTTGCTGTGCCAAGACTCGTGCTGCGCACGCTTTGTGCTTGGAGTGAGAAACAGGTTCCTTGGTGTTTTCTGCGAAACGCTTTAGCAGCCCGTTGGTGCTAGTATGGAGTCAGGGGATGGATGAAGCGGAGAGCCCCGTTTGGAGTGAGGCTGCAAAGGGCATGCCAAAGGAAGTGTTTTGCTGTGCCAAGACTCGTGCTGCGCACGCTTTGTGGTTGGAGTGAGAAACAGGTTCCTTGGTGTTTTCTGCGAAACGCTTTAGTAGCCCGTTGGTGCTAGTATGGAGTCAGGGGATGGGTGAAGCGGAGAGCCCCGTTTGGAGTGAGGCTGCAAAGGGCATGCCAAAGGAAGTGTTTTGCTGTGCCAAGACTCGTGCTGCGCACGCTTTGTGCTTGGAGTGAGAAACAGGTTCCTTGGTGTTTTCTGCGAAACGCTTAGGCAGCCCGTTGGTGCTAGTATGGAGTCAGGGGATGGATGAAGCGGAGAGCCCCGTTTGGAGTGAGGCTGCAAAGGGCATGCCAAAGGAAGTGTTCTGCTGTGCCAAGACTCGTGCTGCGCACGCTTTGTGCTTGGAGTGAGAAACAGGTTCCTTGGTGTTTTCTGCGAAACGCTTTAGCAGCCCGTTGGTGCTAGTATGGAGTCAGGGGATGGATGAAGCGGAGAGCCCCGTTTGGAGTGAGGCTGCAAAGGGCATGCCAAAGGAAGTGTTCTGCTGTGCCAAGAGTCGTGCTGCGCACGCTTTGTGGTTGGAGTGAGAAACAGGTTCCTTGGTGTTTTCTGCGAAACGCTTTAGCAGCCCGTTGGTGCTAGTATGGAGTCAGGGGATGGATGAAGCGGAGAGCCCCGTTTGGAGTGAGGCTGCAAAGGGCATGCCAAAGGAAGTGTTTTGCTGTGCCAAGACTCGTGCTGCGCACGCTTTGTGCTTGGAGTGAGAAACAGGTTCCTTGGTGTTTTCTGCGAAACGCTTTAGCAGCCCGTTGGTGCTAGTATGGAGTCAGGGGATGGATGAAGCGGAGAGCCCCGTTTGGAGTGAGGCTGCAAAGGGCATGCCAAAGGAAGTGTTTTGCTGTGCCAAGACTCGTGCTGCGCACGCTTTGTGCTTGGAGTGAGAAACAGGTTCCTTGGTGTTTTCTGCGAAACGCTTTAGCAGCCCGTTGGTGCTAGTATGGAGTCAGGGGATGGATGAAGCGGAGAGCCCCGTTTGGAGTGAGGCTGCAAAGGGCATGCCAAGGGAAGTGTTCTGCTGTGCCAAGACTCGTGCTGCGCACGCTTTGTGCTTGGAGTGAGAAACAGGTTCCTTGGTGTTTTCTGCGAAACGCTTTAGCAGCCCATTGGTGCTAGTATGGAGTCAGGGGCTGGATGAAGCGGAGAGCCCCGTTTGGAGTGAGGCTGCAAAGGGCATGCCAAAGGAAGTGTTCTGCTGTGCCAAGACTCGTGCTGCGCACGCTTTGTGCTTGGAGTGAGAAACAGGTTCCTTGGTGTTTTCTGCGAAACGCTTTAGCAGCCCGTTGGTGCTAGTATGGAGTCAGGGGATGGATGAAGCGGAGAGCCCCGTTTGGAGTGAGGCTGCAAAGGGCATGCCAAAGGAAGTGTTTTGCTGTGCCAAGACTCGTGCTGCGCACGCTTTGTGCTTGGAGTGAGAAACAGGTTCCTTGGTGTTTTCTGCGAAACGCTTTAGCAGCCCGTTGGTGCTAGTATGGAGTCAGGGGATGGATGAAGCGGAGAGCCCCGTTTGGAGTGAGGCTGCAAAGGGCATGCCAAAGGAAGTGTTTTGCTGTGCCAAGACTCGTGCTGCGCACGCTTTGTGCTTGGAGTGAGAAACAGGTTCCTTGGTGTTTTCTGCGAAACGCTTTAGCAGCCCGTTGGTGCTAGTATGGAGTCAGGGGATGGATGAAGCGGAGAGCCCCGTTTGGAGTGAGGCTGCAAAGGGCATGCCAAAGGAAGTGTTTTGCTGTGCCAAGACTCGTGCTGCGCACGCTTTGTGCTTGGAGTGAGAAACAGGTTCCTTGGTGTTTTCTGCGAAACGCTTTAGCAGCCCGTTGGTGCTAGTATGGAGTCAGGGGATGGATGAAGCGGAGAGCCCCGTTTGGAGTGAGGCTGCAAAGGGCATGCCAAAGGAAGTGTTTTGCTGTGCCAAGACTCGTGCTGCGCACGCTTTGTGCTTGGAGTGAGAAACAGGTTCCTTGGTGTTTTCTGCGAAACGCTTTAGCAGCCCGTTGGTGCTAGTATGGAGTCAGGGGATGGATGAAGCGGAGAGCCCCGTTTGGAGTGAGGCTGCAAAGGGCATGCCAAAGGAAGTGTTTTGCTGTGCCAAGACTCGTGCTGCGCACGCTTTGTGCTTGGAGTGAGAAACAGGTTCGGTTCCTTGGTGTTTTCTGCGAAACGCTTTAGCAGCCCGTTGGTGCTAGTATGGAGTCAGGGATGGATGAAGCGGAGAGCCCCGTTTGGAGTGAGGCTGCAAAGGGCATGCCAAAGGAAGTGTTCTGCTGTGCCAAGACTCGTGCTGCGCACGCTTTGTGCTTGGAGTGAGAAACAGGTTCCTTGGTGTTTTCTGCGAAACGCTTTAGCAGCCCGTTGGTGCTAGTATGGAGTCAGGGGATGGATGAAGCGGAGAGCCCCGTTTGGAGTGAGGCTGCAAAGGGCATGCCAAAGGAAGTGTTTGCTGTGCAAAGACTCGTGCTGCGCACGCTTTGTGCTTGGAGTGAGAAACAGGTTCCTTGGTGTTTTCTGCGAAACGCTTTAGCAGCCCGTTGGTGCTAGTATGGAGTCAGGGGATGGATGAAGCGGAGAGCCCCGTTTGGAGTGAGCCTGCAAAGGGCATGCCAAAGGAAGTGTTCTGCTGTGCCAAGACTCGTGCTGCGCACGCTTTGTGCTTGGAGTGAGAAACAGGTTCCTTGGTGTTTTCTGCGAAACGCTTTAGCAGCCCGTTGGTGCTAGTATGGAGTCAGGGGATGGATGAAGCGGAGAGCCCCGTTTGGAGTGAGCCTGCAAAGGGCATGCCAAAGGAAGTGTTCTGCTGTGCCAAGACTCGTGCTGCGCACGCTTTGTGCTTGGAGTGAGAAACAGGTTCCTTGGTGTTTTCTGCGAAACGCTTTAGCAGCCCGTTGGTGCTAGTATGGAGTCAGGGGATGGATGAAGCGGAGAGCCCCGTTTGGAGTGAGGCTGCAAAGGGCATGCCAAAGGAAGTGTTTTGCTGTGCCAAGACTCGTGCTGCGCACGCTTTGTGCTTGGAGTGAGAAACAGGTTCCTTGGTGTTTTCTGCGAAACGCTTTAGCAGCCCGTTGGTGCTAGTATGGAGTCAGGGGATGGATGAAGCGGAGAGCCCCATTTGGAGTGAGGCTGCAAAGGGCATGCCAAAGGAAGTGTTTTGCTGTGCCAAGACTCGTGCTGCGCACGCTTTGTGCTTGGAGTGAGAAACAGGTTCCTTGGTGTTTTCTGCGAAACGCTTTAGCAGCCCGTTGGTGCTAGTATGGAGTCATGGGATGGATGAAGCGGAGAGCCCCGTTTGGAGTGATGCTGCAAAGGGCATGCCAAAGGAAGTGTTCTGCTGTGCCAAGACTCGTGCTGCGCACGCTTTGTGCTTGGAGTGAGAAACAGGTTCCTTGGTGTTTTCTGCGAAACGCTTTAGCAGCCCGTTGGTGCTAGTATGGAGTCAGGGGATGGATGAAGCGGAGAGCCCCGTTTGGAGTGAGGCTGCAAAGGGCATGCCAAAGGAAGTGTTCTGCTGTGCCAAGACTCGTGCTGCGCACGCTTTGTGCTTGGAGTGAGAAACAGGTTCCTTGGTGTTTTCTGCGAAACGCTTTAGCAGCCCGTTGGTGCTAGTATGGAGTCAGGGGATGGATGAAGCGGAGAGCCCCGTTTGGAGTGAGGCTGCAAAGGGCATGCCAAAGGAAGTGTTTTGCTGTGCCAAGACTCGTGCTGCGCACGCTTTGTGCTTGGAGTGAGAAACAGGTTCCTTGGTGTTTTCTGCGAAACGCTTTAGCAGCCCGTTGGTGCTAGTATGGAGTCAGGGGATGGATGAAGCGGAGAGCCCCATTTGGAGTGAGGCTGCAAAGGGCATGCCAAAGGAAGTGTTTTGCTGTGCCAAGACTCGTGCTGCGCACGCTTTGTGCTTGGAGTGAGAAACAGGTTCCTTGGTGTTTTCTGCGAAACGCTTTAGCAGCCCGTTGGTGCTAGTATGGAGTCATGGGATGGATGAAGCGGAGAGCCCCGTTTGGAGTGATGCTGCAAAGGGCATGCCAAAGGAAGTGTTCTGCTGTGCCAAGACTCGTGCTGCGCACGCTTTGTGCTTGGAGTGAGAAACAGGTTCCTTGGTGTTTTCTGCGAAACGCTTTAGCAGCCCGTTGGTGCTAGTATGGAGTCAGGGGATGGATGAAGCGGAGAGCCCCGTTTGGAGTGAGGCTGCAAAGGGCATGCCAAAGGAAGTGTTCTGCTGTGCCAAGACTCGTGCTGCGCACGCTTTGTGCTTGGAGTGAGAAACAGGTTCCTTGGTGTTTTCTGCGAAACGCTTTAGCAGCCCGTTGGTGCTAGTATGGAGTCAGGGGATGGATGAAGCGGAGAGCCCCGTTTGGAGTGAGGCTGCAAAGGGCATGCCAAAGGAAGTGTTCTGCTGTGCCAAGACTCGTGCTGCGCACGCTTTGTGCTTGGAGTGAGAAACAGGTTCCTTGGTGTTTTCTGCGAAACGCTTTAGCAGCCCGTTGGTGCTAGTATGGAGTCAGGGGATGGATGAAGCGGAGAGCCCCGTTTGGAGTGAGGCTGCAAAGGGCATGCCAAAGGAAGTGTTCTGCTGTGCCAAGACTCGTGCTGCGCACGCTTTCTGCTTGGAGTGAGAAACAGGTTCCTTGGTGTTTTCTGCGAAACGCTTTAGCAGCCCGTTGGTGCTAGTATGGAGTCAGGGGATGGATGAAGCGGAGAGCCCCGTTTGGAGTGAGGCTGCAAAGGGCATGCCAAGGGAAGTGTTCTGCTGTGCCAAGACTCGTGCTGCGCACGCTTTGTGCTTGGAGTGAGAAACAGGTTCCTTGGTGTTTTCTGCGAAACGCTTTAGCAGCCCGTTGGTGCTAGTATGGAGTCAGGGGATGGATGAAGCGGAGAGCCCCGTTTGGAGTGAGGCTGCAAAGGGCATGCCAAAGGAAGTGTTCTGCTGTGCCAAGACTCGTGCTGCGCACGCTTTGTGCTTGGAGTGAGAAACAGGTTCCTTGGTGTTTTCTGCGAAACGCTTTAGCAGCCCGTTGGTGCTAGTATGGAGTCAGGGGATGGATGAAGCGGAGAGCCCCGTTTGGAGTGAGGCTGCAAAGGGCATGCCAAAGGAAGTGTTTTGCTGTGCAAAGACTCGTGCTGCGCACGCTTTGTGCTTGGAGTGAGAAACAGGTTCCTTGGTGTTTTCTGCGAAACGCTTTAGCAGCCCGTTGGTGCTAGTATGGAGTCAGGGGATGGATGAAGCGGAGAGCCCCGTTTGGAGTGAGGCTGCAAAGGGCATGCCAAGAGAAGTGTTTTGCTGTGCCAAGACTCGTGCTGCGCACGCTTTGTGCTTGGAGTGAGAAACAGGTTCCTTGGTGTTTTCTGCGAAACGCTTTAGCAGCCCGTTGGTGCTAGTATGGAGTCAGGGGATGGATGAAGCGGAGAGCCCCGTTTGGAGTGAGGCTGCAAAGGGCATGCCAAAGGAAGTGTTCTGCTGTGCCAAGACTCGTGCTGCGCACGCTTTGTGCTTGGAGTGAGAAACAGGTTCCTTGGTGTTTTCTGCGAAACGCTTTAGCAGCCCGTTGGTGCTAGTATGGAGTCAGGGGATGGATGAAGCGGAGAGCCCCGTTTGGAGTGAGGCTGCAAAGGGCATGCCAAAGGAAGTGTTTTGCTGTGCCAAGACTCGTGCTGCGCACGCTTTGTGCTTGGAGTGAGAAACAGGTTCCTTGGTGTTTTCTGCGAAACGCTTTAGCAGCCCGTTGGTGCTAGTATGGAGTCAGGGGATGGATGAAGCGGAGAGCCCCGTTTGGAGTGAGGCTGCAAAGGGCATGCCAAGAGAAGTGTTTTGCTGTGCCAAGACTCGTGCTGCGCACGCTTTGTGGTTGGAGTGAGAAACAGGTTCCTTGGTGTTTTCTGCGAAACGCTTTAGCAGTCCGTTGGTGCTAGTATGGAGTCAGGGGATGGATGAAGCGGAGAGCCCCGTTTGGAGTGAGCCTGCAAAGGGCATGCCAAAGGAAGTGTTCTGCTGTGCCAAGACTCGTGCTGCGCACGCTTTGTGCTTGGAGTGAGAAACAGGTTCCTTGGTGTTTTCTGCGAAACGCTTTAGCAGCCCGTTGGTGCTAGTATGGAGTCAGGGGATGGATGAAGCGGAGAGCCCCGTTTGGAGTGAGCCTGCAAAGGGCATGCCAAAGGAAGTGTTCTGCTGTGCCAAGACTCGTGCTGCGCACGCTTTGTGCTTGGAGTGAGAAACAGGTTCCTTGGTGTTTTCTGCGAAACGCTTTAGCAGCCCGTTGGTGCTAGTATGGAGTCAGGGGATGGATGAAGCGGAGAGCCCCGTTTGGAGTGAGGCTGCAAAGGGCATGCCAAAGGAAGTGTTTTGCTGTGCCAAGACTCGTGCTGCGCACGCTTTGTGCTTGGAGTGAGAAACAGGTTCCTTGGTGTTTTCTGCGAAACGCTTTAGCAGCCCGTTGGTGCTAGTATGGAGTCAGGGGATGGATGAAGCGGAGAGCCCCGTTTGGAGTGAGGCTGCAAAGGGCATGCCAAAGGAAGTGTTTTGCTGTGCCAAGACTCGTGCTGCACACGCTTTGTGCTTGGAGTGAGAAACAGGTTCCTTGGTGTTTTCTGCGAAACGCTTTAGCAGCCCGTTGGTGCTAGTATGGAGTCAGGGGATGGATGAAGCGGAGAGCCCCGTTTGGAGTGAGGCTGCAAAGGGCATGCCAAAGGAAGTGTTTTGCTGTGCCAAGACTCGTGCTGCGCACGCTTTGTGCTTGGAGTGAGAAACAGGTTCCTTGGTGTTTTCTGCGAAACGCTTTAGCAGCCCGTTGGTGCTAGTATGGAGTCAGGGGATGGATGAAGCGGAGAGCCCCATTTGGAGTGAGGCTGCAAAGGGCATGCCAAAGGAAGTGTTTTGCTGTGCCAAGACTCGTGCTGCGCACGCTTTGTGCTTGGAGTGAGAAACAGGTTCCTTGGTGTTTTCTGCGAAACGCTTTAGCAGCCCGTTGGTGCTAGTATGGAGTCAGGGGATGGATGAAGCGGAGAGCCCCGTTTGGAGTGAGGCTGCAAAGGGCATGCCAAAGGAAGTGTTCTGCTGTGCCAAGACTCGTGCTGCGCACGCTTTGTGCTTGGAGTGAGAAACAGGTTCCTTGGTGTTTTCTGCGAAACGCTTTAGCAGCCCGTTGGTGCTAGTATGGAGTCAGGGGATGGATGAAGCGGAGAGCCCCGTTTGGAGTGAGGCTGCAAAGGGCATGCCAAAGGAAGTGTTCTGCTGTGCCAAGACTCGTGCTGCGCACGCTTTCTGCTTGGAGTGAGAAACAGGTTCCTTGGTGTTTTCTGCGAAACGCTTTAGCAGCCCGTTGGTGCTAGTATGGAGTCAGGGGATGGATGAAGCGGAGAGCCCCGTTTGGAGTGAGGCTGCAAAGGGCATGCCAAAGGAAGTGTTCTGCTGTGCCAAGACTCGTGCTGCGCACGCTTTGTGCTTGGAGTGAGAAACAGGTTCCTTGGTGTTTTCTGCGAAACGCTTTAGCAGCCCGTTGGTGCTAGTATGGAGTCAGGGGATGGATGAAGCGGAGAGCCCCGTTTGGAGTGAGGCTGCAAAGGGCATGCCAAAGGAAGTGTTCTGCTGTGCCAAGACTCGTGCTGCGCACGCTTTCTGCTTGGAGTGAGAAACAGGTTCCTTGGTGTTTTCTGCGAAACGCTTTAGCAGCCCGTTGGTGCTAGTATGGAGTCAGGGGATGGATGAAGCGGAGAGCCCCGTTTGGAGTGAGGCTGCAAAGGGCATGCCAAGGGAAGTGTTCTGCTGTGCCAAGACTCGTGCTGCGCACGCTTTGTGCTTGGAGTGAGAAACAGGTTCCTTGGTGTTTTCTGCGAAACGCTTTAGCAGCCCGTTGGTGCTAGTATGGAGTCAGGGGATGGATGAAGCGGAGAGCCCCGTTTGGAGTGAGGCTGCAAAGGGCATGCCAAAGGAAGTGTTCTGCTGTGCCAAGACTCGTGCTGCGCACGCTTTGTGCTTGGAGTGAGAAACAGGTTCCTTGGTGTTTTCTGCGAAACGATTTAGCAGCCCGTTGGTGCTAGTATGGAGTCAGGGGATGGATGAAGCGGAGAGCCCCGTTTGGAGTGAGGCTGCAAAGGGCATGCCAAAGGAAGTGTTTTGCTGTGCCAAGACTCGTGCTGCGCACGCTTTGTGCTTGGAGTGAGAAACAGGTTCCTTGGTGTTTTCTGCGAAACGCTTTAGCAGCCCGTTGGTGCTAGTATGGAGTCAGGGGATGGATGAAGCGGAGAGCCCCGTTTCGAGTGAGGCTGCAAAGGGCATGCCAAAGGAAGTGTTTTGCTGTGCCAAGACTCGTGCTGCACACGCTTTGTGCTTGGAGTGAGAAACAGGTTCCTTGGTGTTTTCTGCGAAACGCTTTAGCAGCCCGTTGGTGCTAGTATGGAGTCAGGGGATGGATGAAGCGGAGAGCCCCGTTTGGAGTGAGGCTGCAAAGGGCATGCCAAAGGAAGTGTTTTGCTGTGCCAAGACTCGTGCTGCGCACGCTTTGTGCTTGGAGTGAGAAACAGGTTCCTTGGTGTTTTCTGCGAAACGCTTTAGCAGCCCGTTGGTGCTAGTATGGAGTCAGGGGATGGATGAAGCGGAGAGCCCCATTTGGAGTGAGGCTGCAAAGGGCATGCCAAAGGAAGTGTTTTGCTGTGCCAAGACTCGTGCTGCGTACGCTTTGTGCTTGGAGTGAGAAACAGGTTCCTTGGTGTTTTCTGCGAAACGCTTTAGCAGCCCGTTGGTGCTAGTATGGAGTCAGGGGATGGATGAAGCGGAGAGCCCCGTTTGGAGTGATGCTGCAAAGGGCATGCCAAAGGAAGTGTTCTGCTGTGCCAAGACTCGTGCTGCGCACGCTTTGTGCTTGGAGTGAGAAACAGGTTCCTTGGTGTTTTCTGCGAAACGCTTTAGCAGCCCGTTGGTGCTAGTATGGAGTCAGGGGATGGATGAAGCGGAGAGCCCCGTTTGGAGTGAGGCTGCAAAGGGCATGCCAAAGGAAGTGTTCTGCTGTGCCAAGACTCGTGCTGCGCACGCTTTCTGCTTGGAGTGAGAAACAGGTTCCTTGGTGTTTTCTGCGAAACGCTTTAGCAGCCCGTTGGTGCTAGTATGGAGTCAGGGGATGGATGAAGCGGAGAGCCCCGTTTGGAGTGAGCCTGCAAAGGGCATGCCAAAGGAAGTGTTCTGCTGTGCCAAGACTCGTGCTGCGCACGCTTTGTGCTTGGAGTGAGAAACAGGTTCCTTGGTGTTTTCTGCGAAACGCTTTAGCAGCCCGTTGGTGCTAGTATGGAGTCAGGGGATGGATGAAGCGGAGAGCCCCGTTTGGAGTGAGGCTGCAAAGGGCATGCCAAAGGAAGTGTTCTGCTGTGCCAAGACTCGTGCTGCGCACGCTTTCTGCTTGGAGTGAGAAACAGGTTCCTTGGTGTTTTCTGCGAAACGCTTTAGCAGCCCGTTGGTGCTAGTATGGAGTCAGGGGATGGATGAAGCGGAGAGCCCCGTTTGGAGTGAGGCTGCAAAGGGCATGCCAAGGGAAGTGTTCTGCTGTGCCAAGACTCGTGCTGCGCACGCTTTGTGCTTGGAGTGAGAAACAGGTTCCTTGGTGTTTTCTGCGAAACGCTTTAGCAGCCCGTTGGTGCTAGTATGGAGTCAGGGGATGGATGAAGCGGAGAGCCCCGTTTGGAGTGAGGCTGCAAAGGGCATGCCAAAGGAAGTGTTCTGCTGTGCCAAGACTCGTGCTGCGCACGCTTTGTGCTTGGAGTGAGAAACAGGTTCCTTGGTGTTTTCTGCGAAACGCTTTAGCAGCCCGTTGGTGCTAGTATGGAGTCAGGGGATGGATGAAGCGGAGAGCCCCGTTTGGAGTGAGGCTGCAAAGGGCATGCCAAAGGAAGTGTTTTGCTGTGCCAAGACTCGTGCTGCGCACGCTTTGTGCTTGGAGTGAGAAACAGGTTCCTTGGTGTTTTCTGCGAAACGCTTTAGCAGCCCGTTGGTGCTAGTATGGAGTCAGGGGATGGATGAAGCGGAGAGCCCCGTTTGGAGTGAGCCTGCAAAGGGCATGCCAAAGGAAGTGTTTTGCTGTGCCAAGACTCGTGCTGCGCACGCTTTCTGCTTGGAGTGAGAAACAGGTTCCTTGGTGTTTTCTGCGAAACGCTTTAGCAGCCCGTTGGTGCTAGTATGGAGTCAGGGGATGGATGAAGCGGAGAGCCCCGTTTGGAGTGAGGCTGCAAAGGGCATGCCAAAGGAAGTGTTTTGCTGTGCCAAGACTCGTGCTGCGCACGCTTTGTGCTTGGAGTGAGAAACAGGTTCCTTGGTGTTTTCTGCGAAACGCTTTAGCAGCCCGTTGGTGCTAGTATGGAGTCAGGGGATGGATGAAGCGGAGAGCCCCGTTTGGAGTGAGGCTGCAAAGGGCATGCCAAAGGAAGTGTTCTGCTGTGCCAAGACTCGTGCTGCGCATGCTTTGTGCTTGGAGTGAGAAACAGGTTCCTTGGTGTTTTCTGCGAAACGCTTTAGCAGCCCGTTGGTGCTAGTATGGAGTCAGGGGATGGATGAAGCGGAGAGCCCCGTTTGGAGTGAGCCTGCAAAGGGCATGCCAAAGGAAGTGTTCTGCTGTGCCAAGACTCGTGCTGCGCACGCTTTGTGCTTGGAGTGAGAAACAGGTTCCTTGGTGTTTTCTGCGAAACGCTTTAGCAGTCCGTTGGTGCTAGTATGGAGTCAGGGGATGGATGAAGCGGAGAGCCCCGTTTGGAGTGAGCCTGCAAAGGGCATGCCAAAGGAAGTGTTCTGCTGTGCCAAGACTCGTGCTGCGCACGCTTTGTGCTTGGAGTGAGAAACAGGTTCCTTGGTGTTTTCTGCGAAACGCTTTAGCAGCCCGTTGGTGCTAGTATGGAGTCAGGGGATGGATGAAGCGGAGAGCCCCGTTTGGAGTGAGCCTGCAAAGGGTATGCCAAAGGAAGTGTTCTGCTGTGCCAAGACTCGTGCTGCGCACGCTTTGTGCTTGGAGTGAGAAACAGGTTCCTTGGTGTTTTCTGCGAAACGCTTTAGCAGCCCGTTGGTGCTAGTATGGAGTCAGGGGATGGATGAAGCGGAGAGCCCCGTTTGGAGTGAGGCTGCAAAGGGCATGCCAAGAGAAGTGTTTTGCTGTGCCAAGACTCGTGCTGCGCACGCTTTGTGCTTGGAGTGAGAAACAGGTTCCTTGGTGTTTTCTGCGAAACGCTTTAGCAGCCCGTTGGTGCTAGTATGGAGTCAGGGGATGGATGAAGCGGAGAGCCCCGTTTGGAGTGAGGCTGCAAAGGGCATGCCAAAGGAAGTGTTTTGCTGTGCCAAGACTCGTGCTGCGCACGCTTTGTGCTTGGAGTGAGAAACAGGTTCCTTGGTGTTTTCTGCGAAACGCTTTAGCAGCCCGTTGGTGCTAGTATGGAGTCAGGGGATGGATGAAGCGGAGAGCCCCGTTTGGAGTGAGGCTGCAAAGGGCATGCCAAAGGAAGTGTTTTGCTGTGCCAAGACACGTGCTGCGCACGCTTCGTGTTTGGAGTGAGAAACAGGTTCCTTGGTGTTTTCTGCGAAACGCTTTAGCAGCCCGTTGGTGCTAGTATGGAGTCAGGGGATGGATGAAGCGGAGAGCCCCGTTTGGAGTGAGGCTGCAAAGGGCATGCCAAAGGAAGTGTTTTGCTGTGCCAAGACTCGTGCTGCGCACGCTTTGTGCTTGGAGTGAGAAACAGCTTCCTTGGTGTTTTCTGCGAAACGCTTTAGCAGCCCGTTGGTGCTAGTATGGAGTCAGGGGATGGATGAAGCGGAGAGCCCCGTTTGGAGTGAGGCTGCAAAGGGCATGCCAAAGGAAGTGTTTTGCTGTGCCAAGACTCGTGCTGCGCACGCTTTGTGCTTGGAGTGAGAAACAGGTTCCTTGGTGTTTTCTGCGAAACGCTTTAGCAGCCCGTTGGTGCTAGTATGGAGTCAGGGGATGGATGAAGCGGAGAGCCCCGTTTGGAGTGAGGCTGCAAAGGGCATGCCAAAGGAAGTGTTTTGCTGTGCCAAGACTCGTGCTGCGCACGCTTTGTGCTTGGAGTGAGAAACAGGTTCCTTGGTGTTTTCTGCGAAACGCTTTAGCAGCCCGTTGGTGCTAGTATGGAGTCAGGGGATGGATGAAGCGGAGAGCCCCGTTTGGAGTGAGGCTGCAAAGGGCATGCCAAGAGAAGTGTTTTGCTGTGCCAAGACTCGTGCTGCGCACGCTTTGTGGTTGGAGTGAGAAACAGGTTCCTTGGTGTTTTCTGCGAAACGCTTTAGCAGTCCGTTGGTGCTAGTATGGAGTCAGGGGATGGATGAAGCGGAGAGCCCCGTTTGGAGTGAGCCTGCAAAGGGCATGCCAAAGGAAGTGTTCTGCTGTGCCAAGACTCGTGCTGCGCACGCTTTGTGCTTGGAGTGAGAAACAGGTTCCTTGGTGTTTTCTGCGAAACGCTTTAGCAGCCCGTTGGTGCTAGTATGGAGTCAGGGGATGGATGAAGCGGAGAGCCCCGTTTGGAGTGAGGCTGCAAAGGGCATGCCAAAGGAAGTGTTTTGCTGTGCCAAGACTCGTGCTGCGCACGCTTTGTGCTTGGAGTGAGAAACAGGTTCCTTGGTGTTTTCTGCGAAACGCTTTAGCAGCCCGTTGGTGCTAGTATGGAGTCAGGGGATGGATGAAGCGGAGAGCCCCGTTTGGAGTGAGGCTGCAAAGGGCATGCCAAAGGAAGTGTTTTGCTGTGCCAAGACTCGTGCTGCGCACGCTTTGTGCTTGGAGTGAGAAACAGGTTCCTTGGTGTTTTCTGCGAAACGCTTTAGCAGCCCGTTGGTGCTAGTATGGAGTCAGGGGATGGATGAAGCGGAGAGCCCCGTTTGGAGTGATGCTGCAAAGGGCATGCCAAAGGAAGTGTTCTGCTGTGCCAAGACTCGTGCTGCGCACGCTTTGTGCTTGGAGTGAGAAACAGGTTCCTTGGTGTTTTCTGCGAAACGCTTTAGCAGCCCGTTGGTGCTAGTATGGAGTCAGGGGATGGATGAAGCGGAGAGCCCCGTTTGGAGTGAGGCTGCAAAGGGCATGCCAAAGGAAGTGTTCTGCTGTGCCAAGACTCGTGCTGCGCACGCTTTGTGCTTGGAGTGAGAAACAGGTTCCTTGGTGTTTTCTGCGAAACGCTTTAGCAGCCCGTTGGTGCTAGTATGGAGTCAGGGGATGGATGAAGCGGAGAGCCCCGTTTGGAGTGAGCCTGCAAAGGGCATGCCAAAGGAAGTGTTCTGCTGTGCCAAGACTCGTGCTGCGCACGCTTTGTGCTTGGAGTGAGAAACAGGTTCCTTGGTGTTTTCTGCGAAACGCTTTAGCAGCCCGTTGGTGCTAGTATGGAGTCAGGGGATGGATGAAGCGGAGAGCCCCGTTTGGAGTGAGGCTGCAAAGGGCATGCCAAAGGAAGTGTTCTGCTGTGCCAAGACTCGTGCTGCGCACGCTTTCTGCTTGGAGTGAGAAACAGGTTCCTTGGTGTTTTCTGCGAAACGCTTTAGCAGCCCGTTGGTGCTAGTATGGAGTCAGGGGATGGATGAAGCGGAGAGCCCCGTTTGGAGTGAGGCTGCAAAGGGCATGCCAAGGGAAGTGTTCTGCTGTGCCAAGACTCGTGCTGCGCACGCTTTGTGCTTGGAGTGAGAAACAGGTTCCTTGGTGTTTTCTGCGAAACGCTTTAGCAGCCCGTTGGTGCTAGTATGGAGTCAGGGGATGGATGAAGCGGAGAGCCCCGTTTGGAGTGAGGCTGCAAAGGGCATGCCAAAGGAAGTGTTCTGCTGTGCCAAGACTCGTGCTGCGCACGCTTTGTGCTTGGAGTGAGAAACAGGTTCCTTGGTGTTTTCTGCGAAACGATTTAGCAGCCCGTTGGTGCTAGTATGGAGTCAGGGGATGGATGAAGCGGAGAGCCCCGTTTGGAGTGAGGCTGCAAAGGGCATGCCAAAGGAAGTGTTTTGCTGTGCCAAGACTCGTGCTGCGCACGCTTTGTGCTTGGAGTGAGAAACAGGTTCCTTGGTGTTTTCTGCGAAACGCTTTAGCAGCCCGTTGGTGCTAGTATGGAGTCAGGGGATGGATGAAGCGGAGAGCCCCGTTTGGAGTGAGGCTGCAAAGGGCATGCCAAAGGAAGTGTTTTGCTGTGCCAAGACTCGTGCTGCGCACGCTTTCTGCTTGGAGTGAGAAACAGGTTCCTTGGTGTTTTCTGCGAAACGCTTTAGCAGCCCGTTGGTGCTAGTATGGAGTCAGGGGATGGATGAAGCGGAGAGCCCCGTTTGGAGTGAGGCTGCAAAGGGCATGCCAAAGGAAGTGTTTTGCTGTGCCAAGACTCGTGCTGCGCACGCTTTGTGCTTGGAGTGAGAAACAGGTTCCTTGGTGTTTTCTGCGAAACGCTTTAGCAGCCCGTTGGTGCTAGTATGGAGTCAGGGGATGGATGAAGCGGAGAGCCCCGTTTGGAGTGAGGCTGCAAAGGGCATGCCAAAGGAAGTGTTCTGCTGTGCCAAGACTCGTGCTGCGCATGCTTTGTGCTTGGAGTGAGAAACAGGTTCCTTGGTGTTTTCTGCGAAACGCTTTAGCAGCCCGTTGGTGCTAGTATGGAGTCAGGGGATGGATGAAGCGGAGAGCCCCGTTTGGAGTGAGCCTGCAAAGGGCATGCCAAAGGAAGTGTTCTGCTGTGCCAAGACTCGTGCTGCGCACGCTTTGTGCTTGGAGTGAGAAACAGGTTCCTTGGTGTTTTCTGCGAAACGCTTTAGCAGTCCGTTGGTGCTAGTATGGAGTCAGGGGATGGATGAAGCGGAGAGCCCCGTTTGGAGTGAGCCTGCAAAGGGCATGCCAAAGGAAGTGTTCTGCTGTGCCAAGACTCGTGCTGCGCACGCTTTGTGCTTGGAGTGAGAAACAGGTTCCTTGGTGTTTTCTGCGAAACGCTTTAGCAGCCCGTTGGTGCTAGTATGGAGTCAGGGGATGGATGAAGCGGAGAGCCCCGTTTGGAGTGAGCCTGCAAAGGGTATGCCAAAGGAAGTGTTCTGCTGTGCCAAGACTCGTGCTGCGCACGCTTTGTGCTTGGAGTGAGAAACAGGTTCCTTGGTGTTTTCTGCGAAACGCTTTAGCAGCCCGTTGGTGCTAGTATGGAGTCAGGGGATGGATGAAGCGGAGAGCCCCGTTTGGAGTGAGGCTGCAAAGGGCATGCCAAGAGAAGTGTTTTGCTGTGCCAAGACTCGTGCTGCGCACGCTTTGTGCTTGGAGTGAGAAACAGGTTCCTTGGTGTTTTCTGCGAAACGCTTTAGCAGCCCGTTGGTGCTAGTATGGAGTCAGGGGATGGATGAAGCGGAGAGCCCCGTTTGGAGTGAGGCTGCAAAGGGCATGCCAAAGGAAGTGTTTTGCTGTGCCAAGACTCGTGCTGCGCACGCTTTGTGCTTGGAGTGAGAAACAGGTTCCTTGGTGTTTTCTGCGAAACGCTTTAGCAGCCCGTTGGTGCTAGTATGGAGTCAGGGGATGGATGAAGCGGAGAGCCCCGTTTGGAGTGAGGCTGCAAAGGGCATGCCAAAGGAAGTGTTTTGCTGTGCCAAGACACGTGCTGCGCACGCTTCGTGTTTGGAGTGAGAAACAGGTTCCTTGGTGTTTTCTGCGAAACGCTTTAGCAGCCCGTTGGTGCTAGTATGGAGTCAGGGGATGGATGAAGCGGAGAGCCCCGTTTGGAGTGAGCCTGCAAAGGGCATGCCAAAGGAAGTGTTCTGCTGTGCCAAGACTCGTGCTGCGCACGCTTTGTGCTTGGAGTGAGAAACAGGTTCCTTGGTGTTTTCTGCGAAACGCTTTAGCAGCCCGTTGGTGCTAGTATGGAGTCAGGGGATGGATGAAGCGGAGAGCCCCGTTTGGAGTGAGGCTGCAAAGGGCATGCCAAAGGAAGTGTTTTGCTGTGCCAAGACTCGTGCTGCGCACGCTTTGTGCTTGGAGTGAGAAACAGCTTCCTTGGTGTTTTCTGCGAAACGCTTTAGCAGCCCGTTGGTGCTAGTATGGAGTCAGGGGATGGATGAAGCGGAGAGCCCCGTTTGGAGTGAGGCTGCAAAGGGCATGCCAAAGGAAGTGTTTTGCTGTGCCAAGACTCGTGCTGCGCACGCTTTGTGCTTGGAGTGAGAAACAGGTTCCTTGGTGTTTTCTGCGAAACGCTTTAGCAGCCCGTTGGTGCTAGTATGGAGTCAGGGGATGGATGAAGCGGAGAGCCCCGTTTGGAGTGAGGCTGCAAAGGGCATGCCAAAGGAAGTGTTTTGCTGTGCCAAGACTCGTGCTGCGCACGCTTTGTGCTTGGAGTGAGAAACAGGTTCCTTGGTGTTTTCTGCGAAACGCTTTAGCAGCCCGTTGGTGCTAGTATGGAGTCAGGGGATGGATGAAGCGGAGAGCCCCGTTTGGAGTGAGGCTGCAAAGGGCATGCCAAGAGAAGTGTTTTGCTGTGCCAAGACTCGTGCTGCGCACGCTTTGTGGTTGGAGTGAGAAACAGGTTCCTTGGTGTTTTCTGCGAAACGCTTTAGCAGTCCGTTGGTGCTAGTATGGAGTCAGGGGATGGATGAAGCGGAGAGCCCCGTTTGGAGTGAGCCTGCAAAGGGCATGCCAAAGGAAGTGTTCTGCTGTGCCAAGACTCGTGCTGCGCACGCTTTGTGCTTGGAGTGAGAAACAGGTTCCTTGGTGTTTTCTGCGAAACGCTTTAGCAGCCCGTTGGTGCTAGTATGGAGTGAGGGGATGGATGAAGCGGAGAGCCCCGTTTGGAGTGAGGCTGCAAAGGGCATGCCAAAGGAAGTGTTTTGCTGTGCCAAGACTCGTGCTGCGCACGCTTTGTGCTTGGAGTGAGAAACAGGTTCCTTGGTGTTTTCTGCGAAACGCTTTAGCAGCCCGTTGGTGCTAGTATGGAGTCAGGGGATGGATGAAGCGGAGAGCCCCGTTTGGAGTGAGGCTGCAAAGGGCATGCCAAAGGAAGTGTTTTGCTGTGCCAAGACTCGTGCTGCGCACGCTTTGTGCTTGGAGTGAGAAACAGGTTCCTTGGTGTTTTCTGCGAAACGCTTTAGCAGCCCGTTGGTGCTAGTATGGAGTCAGGGGATGGATGAAGCGGAGAGCCCCGTTTGGAGTGAGGCTGCAAAGGGCATGCCAAGGGAAGTGTTCTGCTGTGCCAAGACTCGTGCTGCGCACGCTTTGTGCTTGGAGTGAGAAACAGGTTCCTTGGTGTTTTCTGCGAAACGCTTTAGCAGCCCGTTGGTGCTAGTATGGAGTCAGGGGATGGATGAAGCGGAGAGCCCCGTTTGGAGTGAGGCTGCAAAGGGCATGCCAAAGGAAGTGTTCTGCTGTGCCAAGACTCGTGCTGCGCACGCTTTGTGCTTGGAGTGAGAAACAGGTTCCTTGGTGTTTTCTGCGAAACGCTTTAGCAGCCCGTTGGTGCTAGTATGGAGTCAGGGGATGGATGAAGCGGAGAGCCCCGTTTGGAGTGAGGCTGCAAAGGGCATGCCAAAGGAAGTGTTTTGCTGTGCAAAGACTCGTGCTGCGCACGCTTTGTGCTTGGAGTGAGAAACAGGTTCCTTGGTGTTTTCTGCGAAACGCTTTAGCAGCCCGTTGGTGCTAGTATGGAGTCAGGGGATGGATGAAGCGGAGAGCCCCGTTTGGAGTGAGGCTGCAAAGGGCATGCCAAGAGAAGTGTTTTGCTGTGCCAAGACTCGTGCTGCGCACGCTTTGTGCTTGGAGTGAGAAACAGGTTCCTTGGTGTTTTCTGCGAAACGCTTTAGCAGCCCGTTGGTGCTAGTATGGAGTCAGGGGATGGATGAAGCGGAGAGCCCCGTTTGGAGTGAGGCTGCAAAGGGCATGCCAAAGGAAGTGTTCTGCTGTGCCAAGACTCGTGCTGCGTACGCTTTGTGCTTGGAGTGAGAAACAGGTTCCTTGGTGTTTTCTGCGAAACGCTTTAGCAGCCCGTTGGTGCTAGTATGGAGTCAGGGGATGGATGAAGCGGAGAGCCCCGTTTGGAGTGAGGCTGCAAAGGGCATGCCAAAGGAAGTGTTTTGCTGTGCCAAGACTCGTGCTGCGCACGCTTTGTGCTTGGAGTGAGAAACAGGTTCCTTGGTGTTTTCTGCGAAACGCTTTAGCAGCCCGTTGGTGCTAGTATGGAGTCAGGGGATGGATGAAGCGGAGAGCCCCGTTTGGAGTGAGGCTGCAAAGGGCATGCCAAAGGAAGTGTTCTGCTGTGCCAAGACTCGTGCTGCGCACGCTTTGTGCTTGGAGTGAGAAACAGGTTCCTCAGGTTCCTTGGTGTTTTCTGCGAAACGCTTTAGCAGCCCGTTGGTGCTAGTATGAGTCAGGGGATGGATGAAGCGGAGAGCCCCGTTTGGAGTGAGGCTGCAAAGGGCATGCCAAAGGAAGTGTTTTGCTGTGCCAAGACTCGTGCTGCGCACGCTTTGTGCTTGGAGTGAGAAACAGGTTCCTTGATGTTTTCTGCGAAACGCTTTAGCAGCCCGTTGGTGCTAGTATGGAGTCAGGGGATGGATGAAGCGGAGAGCCCCGTTTGGAGTGAGGCTGCAAAGGGCATGCCAAAGGAAGTGTTTTGCTGTGCCAAGACTCGTGCTGCGCACGCTTTGTGCTTGGAGTGAGAAACAGGTTCCTTGGTGTTTTCTGCGAAACGCTTTAGCAGCCCGTTGGTGCTAGTATGGAGTCAGGGGATGGATGAAGCGGAGAGCCCCGTTTGGAGTGAGGCTGCAAAGGGCATGCCAAGGAAGTGTTTTGCTGTGCCAAGACTCGTGCTGCGCACGCTTTGTGCTTGGAGTGAGAAACAGGTTCCTTGGTGTTTTCTGCGAACGCTTTAGCAGGCCCGTTGGTGCTAGTATGGAGTCAGGGGATGGATGAAGCGGAGAGCCCCGTTTGGAGTGAGGCTGCAAAGGGCATGCCAAGGAAGTTTTTGCTGTGCCAAGACTCGTGCTGCGCACGCTTTGTGCTTGGAGTGAGAAACAGGTTCCTTGGTGTTTTCTGCGAAACGCTTTAGCAGCCGTTGGTGCTAGTATGGAGTCAGGGATGGATGAAGCGGAGAGCCCCGTTTGGAGTGAGGCTGCAAAGGGCATGCCAAAGGAAGTGTTCTGCTGTGCCAAGACTCGTGCTGCGCACGCTTTGTGCTTGGAGTGAGAAACAGGTTCCTTGGTGTTTTCTGCGAAACGCTTTAGCAGCCCGTTGGTGCTAGTATGGAGTCAGGGATGGATGAAGCGGAGAGCCCCGTTTGGAGTGAGCCTGCAAAGGGCATGCCAAAGGAAGTGTTCTGCTGTGCCAAGACTCGTGCTGCGCACGCTTTGTGCTTGGAGTGAGAAACAGGTTCCTTGGTGTTTTCTGCGAAACGCTTTAGCAGCCCGTTGGTGCTAGTATGGAGTCAGGGGATGGATGAAGCGAAGAGCCCCGTTTGGAGTGAGGCTGCAAAGGGCATGCCAAAGGAAGTGTTCTGCTGTGCCAAGACTCGTGCTGCGCACAGCTTTGTGCTTGGAGTGAGAAACAGGTTCCTTGGTGTTTTCTGCGAAACGCTTTAGCAGCCCTGTTGGTGCTAGTATGAGTCAGGGGATGGATGAAGCGGAGAGCCCCGTTTGGAGTGAGGCTGCAAAGGGCATGCCAAAGGAAGTGTTCTGCTGTGCCAAGACTCGTGCTGCGCACGCTTTGTGCTTGGAGTGAGAAACAGGTTCCTTGGTGTTTTCTGCGAAACGCTTTAGCAGCCGTTGGTGCTAGTATGGAGTCAGGGGATGGATGAAGCGGAGAGCCCCGTTTGGAGTGAGGCTGCAAAGGGCATGCCAAAGGAAGTGTTCTGCTGTGCAAGACTCGTGCTGCGCACGCTTTGTGCTTGGAGTGAGAAACAGGTTCCTTGGTGTTTTCTGCGAAACGCTTTAGCAGCCCGTTGGTGCTAGTATGGAGTCAGGGGATGGATGAAGCGGAGAGCCCGTTTGGAGTGAGGCTGCAAAGGGCATGCCAAAGGAAGTGTTTTGCTGTGCAAAGACTCGTGCTGCGCACGCTTTGTGCTTGGAGTGAGAAACAGGTTCCTTGGTGTTTTCTGCGAAACGCTTTAGCAGCCCGTTGGTGCTAGTATGGAGTCAGGGGATGGATGAAGCGGAGAGCCCCGTTTGGAGTGAGGCTGCAAAGGGCATGCCAAAGGAAGTGTTTTGCTGTGCCAAGACTCGTGCTGCGCACGCTTTGTGCTTGGAGTGAGAAACAGGTTCCTTGGTGTTTTCTGCGAAACGCTTTAGCAGCCCGTTGGTGCTAGTATGGAGTCAGGGGATGGATGAAGCGGAGAGCCCCGTTTGGAGTGAGGCTGCAAAGGGCATGCCAAAGGAAGTGTTCTGCTGTGCCAAGACTCGTGCTGCGTACGCTTTGTGCTTGGAGTGAGAAACAGGTTCCTTGGTGTTTTCTGCGAAACGCTTTAGCAGCCCGTTGGTGCTAGTATGGAGTCAGGGGATGGATGAAGCGGAGAGCCCCGTTTGGAGTGAGGCTGCAAAGGGCATGCCAAAGGAAGTGTTTTGCTGTGCCAAGACTCGTGCTGCGCACGCTTTGTGCTTGGAGTGAGAAACAGGTTCCTTGGTGTTTTCTGCGAAACGCTTTAGCAGCCCTTTGGTGCTAGTATGGAGTCAGGGGATGGATGAAGCGGAGAGCCCCGTTTGGAGTGAGGCTGCAAAGGGCATGCCAAAGGAAGTGTTTTGCTGTGCCAAGACTCGTGCTGCGCACGCTTTGTGGTTGGAGTGAGAAACAGGTTCCTTGGTGTTTTCTGCGAAACGCTTTAGCAGCCCGTTGGTGCTAGTATGGAGTCAGGGGATGGATGAAGCGGAGAGCCCCGTTTGGAGTGAGGCTGCAAAGGGCATACCAAAGGAAGTGTTCTGCTGTGCCAAGACTCGTGCTGCGCACGCTTTGTGCTTGGAGTGAGAAACAGGTTCCTTGATGTTTTCTGCGAAACGCTTTAGCAGCCCGTTGGTGCTAGTATGGAGTCAGGGGATGGATGAAGCGGAGAGCCCCGTTTGGAGTGAGGCTGCAAAGGGCATGCCAAAGGAAGTGTTCTGCTGTGCCAAGACTCGTGCTGCGCACGCTTTGTGCTTGGAGTGAGAAACAGGTTCCTTGGTGTTTTCTGCGAAACGCTTTAGCAGCCCGTTGGTGCTAGTATGGAGTCAGGGGATGGATGAAGCGGAGAGCCCCGTTTGGAGTGAGGCTGCAAAGGGCATGCCAAAGGAAGTGTTTTGCTGTGCAAAGACTCGTGCTGCGCACGCTTTGTGCTTGGAGTGAGAAACAGGTTCCTTGGTGTTTTCTGCGAAACGCTTTAGCAGCCCGTTGGTGCTAGTATGGAGTCAGGGGATGGATGAAGCGGAGAGCCCCGTTTGGAGTGAGGCTGCAAAGGGCATGCCAAGAGAAGTGTTTTGCTGTGCCAAGACTCGTGCTGCGCACGCTTTGTGCTTGGAGTGAGAAACAGGTTCCTTGGTGTTTTCTGCGAAACGCTTTAGCAGCCCGTTGGTGCTAGTATGGAGTCAGGGGATGGATGAAGCGGAGAGCCCCGTTTGGAGTGAGGCTGCAAAGGGCATGCCAAAGGAAGTGTTCTGCTGTGCCAAGACTCGTGCTGCGCACGCTTTGTGCTTGGAGTGAGAAACAGGTTCCTTGGTGTTTTCTGCGAAACGCTTTAGCAGCCCGTTGGTGCTAGTATGGAGTCAGGGGATGGATGAAGCGGAGAGCCCCGTTTGGAGTGAGGCTGCAAAGGGCATGCCAAAGGAAGTGTTTTGCTGTGCCAAGACTCGTGCTGCGCACGCTTTGTGCTTGGAGTGAGAAACAGGTTCCTTGGTGTTTTCTGCGAAACGCTTTAGCAGCCCGTTGGTGCTAGTATGGAGTCAGGGGATGGATGAAGCGGAGAGCCCCGTTTGGAGTGAGGCTGCAAAGGGCATGCCAAAGGAAGTGTTCTGCTGTGCCAAGACTCGTGCTGCGCACGCTTTGTGCTTGGAGTGAGAAACAGGTTCCTTGGTGTTTTCTGCGAAACGCTTTAGCAGCCGTTGGTGCTAGTATGGAGTCAGGGGATGGATGAAGCGGAGAGCCCCGTTTGGAGTGAGGCTGCAAAGGGCATGCCAAAGGAAGTGTTTTGCTGTGCCAAGACTCGTGCTGCGCACGCTTTGTGCTTGGAGTGAGAAACAGGTTCCTTGATGTTTTCTGCGAAACGCTTTAGCAGCCCGTTGGTGCTAGTATGGAGTCAGGGGATGGATGAAGCGGAGAGCCCCGTTTGGAGTGAGGCTGCAAAGGGCATGCCAAAGGAAGTGTTTTGCTGTGCCAAGACTCGTGCTGCGCACGCTTTGTGCTTGGAGTGAGAAACAGGTTCCTTGGTGTTTTCTGCGAAACGCTTTAGCAGCCCGTTGGTGCTAGTATGGAGTCAGGGGATGGATGAAGCGGAGAGCCCCGTTTGGAGTGAGGCTGCAAAGGGCATGCCAAAGGAAGTGTTTGCTGTGCCAAGACTCGTGCTGCGCACGCTTTGTGCTTGGAGTGAGAAACAGGTTCCTTGGTGTTTTCTGCGAAACGCTTTAGCAGCCCGTTGGTGCTAGTATGGAGTCAGGGGATGGATGAAGCGGAGAGCCCCGTTTGGAGTGAGGCTGCAAAGGGCATGCCAAGGGAAGTGTTCTGCTGTGCCAAGACTCGTGCTGCGCACGCTTTGTGCTTGGAGTGAGAAACAGGTTCCTTGGTGTTTTCTGCGAAACGCTTTAGCAGCCGTTGGTGCTAGTATGGAGTCAGGGGATGGATGAAGCGGAGAGCCCCGTTTGGAGTGAGGCTGCAAAGGGCATGCCAAAGGAAGTGTTCTGCTGTGCCAAGACTCGTGCTGCGCACGCTTTGTGCTTGGAGTGAGAAACAGGTTCCTTGGTGTTTTCTGCGAAACGCTTTAGCAGCCCGTTGGTGCTAGTATGGAGTCAGGGGATGGATGAAGCGGAGAGCCCCGTTTGGAGTGAGCCTGCAAAGGCATGCCAAAGGAAGTGTTCTGCTGTGCAAGACTCGTGCTGCGCACGCTTTGTGCTTGGAGTGAGAAACAGGTTCCTTGGTGTTTTCTGCGAAACGCTTTAGCAGCCCGTTGGTGCTAGTATGGAGTCAGGGGATGGATGAAGCGAGAGCCCCGTTTGGAGTGAGGCTGCAAAGGGCATGCCAAAGGAAGTGTTCTGCTGTGCCAAGACTCGTGCTGCGCACGCTTTGTGCTTGAGTGAGAAACAGGTTCCTTGGTGTTTTCTGCGAAACGCTTTAGCAGCCCGTTGGTGCTAGTATGGAGTCAGGGGATGGATGAAGCGGAGAGCCCCGTTTGGAGTGAGGCTGCAAAGGGCATGCCAAAGGAAGTGTTCTGCTGTGCCAAGACTCGTGCTGCGCACGCTTTGTGCTTGGAGTGAGAAACAGGTTCCTTGGTGTTTTCTGCGAAACGCTTTAGCAGCCCGTTGGTGCTAGTATGGAGTCAGGGGATGGATGAAGCGGAGAGCCCCGTTTGGAGTGAGGCTGCAAAGGGCATGCCAAAGGAAGTGTTCTGCTGTGCCAAGACTCGTGCTGCGCACGCTTTGTGCTTGGAGTGAGAAACAGGTTCCTTGGTGTTTTCTGCGAAACGCTTTAGCAGCCCGTTGGTGCTAGTATGGAGTCAGGGATGGATGAAGCGGAGAGCCCCGTTTGGAGTGAGGCTGCAAAGGGCATGCAAAGGAAGTGTTTTGCTGTGCCAAGACTCGTGCTGCGCACGCTTTGTGCTTGGAGTGAGAAACAGGTTCCTTGGTGTTTTCTGCGAAACGCTTTAGCAGCCCGTTGGTGCTAGTATGGAGTCAGGGGATGGATGAAGCGGAGAGCCCCGTTTGGAGTGAGGCTGCAAAGGGCATGCCAAGAGAAGTGTTTTGCTGTGCCAAGACTCGTGCTGCGCACGCTTTGTGCTTGGAGTGAGAAACAGGTTCCTTGGTGTTTTCTGCGAACGCTTTAGCAGCCCGTTGGTGCTAGTATGGAGTCAGGGGATGGATGAAGCGGAGAGCCCCGTTTGGAGTGAGGCTGCAAAGGGCATGCCAAAGGAAGTGTTCTGCTGTGCCAAGACTCGTGCTGCGTACGCTTTGTGCTTGGAGTGAGAAACAGGTTCCTTGGTGTTTTCTGCGAAACGCTTTAGCAGCCCGTTGGTGCTAGTATGGAGTCAGGGGATGGATGAAGCGGAGAGCCCCGTTTGGAGTGAGGCTGCAAAGGGCATGCCAAAGGAAGCGTTTTGCTGTGCCAAGACTCGTGCTGCGCACGCTTTGTGCTTGGAGTGAGAAACAGGTTCCTTGGTGTTTTCTGCGAAACGCTTTAGCAGCCCGTTGGTGCTAGTATGGAGTCAGGGGATGGATGAAGCGGAGAGCCCCGTTTGGAGTGAGGCTGCAAAGGGCATGCCAAAGGAAGTGTTCTGCTGTGCCAAGACTCGTGCTGCGCACGCTTTGTGCTTGGAGTGAGAAACAGGTTCCTTGGTGTTTTCTGCGAAACGCTTTAGCAGCCCGTTGGTGCTAGTATGGAGTCAGGGGATGGATGAAGCGGAGAGCCCCGTTTGGAGTGAGGCTGCAAAGGGCATACCAAAGGAAGTGTTCTGCTGTGCCAAGACTCGTGCTGCGCACAGCTTTGTGCTTGGAGTGAGAAACAGGTTCCTTGGTGTTTTCTGCGAAACGCTTTAGCAGCCCGTTGGTGCTAGTATGGAGTCAGGGGATGGATGAAGCGGAGAGCCCCGTTTGGAGTGAGCTGCAAAGGGCATGCCAAAGGAAGTGTTTTGCTGTGCCAAGACTCGTGCTGCGCACGCTTTGTGCTTGGAGTGAGAAACAGGTTCCTTGGTGTTTTCTGCGAAACGCTTTAGCAGCCCGTTGGTGCTAGTATGGAGTCAGGGGATGGATGAAGCGGAGAGCCCCGTTTGGAGTGAGGCTGCAAAGGGCATGCCAAAGGAAGTGTTTTGCTGTGCCAAGACTCGTGCTGCGCACGCTTTGTGCTTGGAGTGAGAAACAGGTTCCTTGGTGTTTTCTGCGAAACGCTTTAGCAGCCCGTTGGTGCTAGTATGGAGTCAGGGGATGGATGAAGCGGAGAGCCCGTTTGGAGTGAGCCTGCAAAGGGCATGCCAAAGGAAGTGTTTTGCTGTGCCAAGACTCGTGCTGCGCACCGCTTTGTGCTTGGAGTGAGAAACAGGTTCCTTGGTGTTTTCTGCGAAACGCTTTAGCAGCCGTTGGTGCTAGTATGGAGTCAGGGGATGGATGAAGCGGAGAGCCCCGTTTGGAGTGAGGCTGCAAAGGGCATGCCAAAGGAAGTGTTTTGCTGTGCCAAGACTCGTGCTGCGCACGCTTTGTGCTTGGAGTGAGAAACAGGTTCCTTGTGTTTTCTGCGAAACGCTTTAGCAGAGCCCGTTGGTG
>NW_028289998.1:0-59217 GCF_059628265.1 Tinamus guttatus
TCTCACTCCAAGCACAAAGCGTGCGCAGCACGAGTCTTGGCACAGCAAAACACTTCCTTTGGCATGCCCTTTGCAGCCTCACTCCAAACGGGGCTCTCCGCTTCATCCATCCCCTGACTCCATACTAGCACCAACGGGCTGCTAAAGCGTTTCGCAGAAAACACCAAGGAACCTGTTTCTCACTCCAAGCACAAAGCGTGCGCAGCACGAGTCTTGGCACAGCAAAACACTTCCTTTGGCATGCCCTTTGCAGCCTCACTCCAAACGGGGCTCTCCGCTTCATCCATCCCCTGACTCCATACTAGCACCAACGGGCTGCTAAAGCGTTTCGCAGAAAACACCAAGGAACCTGTTTCTCACTCCAAGCACAAAGCGTGCGCAGCACGAGTCTTGGCACAGCAAAACACTTCCTTTGGCATGCCCTTTGCAGCTTCACTCCAAACGGGGCTCTCCGCTTCATCCATCCCCTGACTCCATACTAGCACCAACGGGCTGCTAAAGCGTTTCGCAGAAAACACCAAGGAACCTGTTTCTCACTCCAAGCACAAAGCGTGCGCAGCACGAGTCTTGGCACAGCAAAACACTTCCTTTGGCATGCCCTTTGCAGCCTCACTCCAAACGGGGCTCGCCGCTTCATCCATCCCCTGACTCCATACTAGCACCAACGGGCCTGCTAAAGCGTTTCGCAGAAAACACCAAGGAACCTGTTTCTCACTCCAAGCACAAAGCGTGCGCAGCACGAGTCTTGGCACAGCAAAACACTTCCTTTGGCATGCCCTTTGCAGCCTCACTCCAAACGGGCTCTCCGCTTCATCCATCCCCTGACTCCATACTAGCACCAACGGCTGCTAAAGCGTTTCGCAGAAAACACCAAGGAACCTGTTTCTCACTCCAAGCACAAAGCGTGCGCAGCACGAGTCTTGGCACAGCAAAACACTTCCTTTGGCATGCCCTTTGCAGCCTCACTCCAAACGGGCTCTCCGCTTCATCCATCCCCTGACTCCATACTAGCACCAACGGGCTGCTAAAGCGTTTCGCAGAAAACACCAAGGAACCTGTTTCTCACTCCAAGCACAAAGCGTGCGCAGCACGAGTCTTGGCACAGCAAAACACTTCCTTTGGCATGCCCTTTGCAGCCTCACTCCAAACGGGGCTCTCCGCTTCATCCATCCCCTGACTCCATACTAGCACCAACGGGCTGCTAAAGCGTTTCGCAGAAAACACCAAGGAACCTGTTTCTCACTCCAAGCACAAAGCGTGCGCAGCACGAGTCTTGGCACAGCAAAACACTTCCTTTGGCATGCCCTTTGCAGCCTCACTCCAAACGGGGCTCTCCGCTTCATCCATCCCCTGACTCCATACTAGCACCAACGGGGCTGCTAAAGCGTTTCGCAGAAAACACCAAGGAACCTGTTTCTCACTCCAAGCACAAAGCGTGCGCAGCACGAGTCTTGGCACAGCAAAACACTTCCTTTGGCATGCCCTTTGCAGCCTTCACTCCAAACGGGCTCTCCGCTTCATCCATCCCCTGACTCCATACTAGCACCAACGGGCTGCTAAAGCGTTTCGCAGAAAACACCAAGGAACCTGTTTCTCACTCCAAGCACAAAGCGTGCGCAGCACGAGTCTTGGCACAGCAAAACACTTCCTTTGGCATGCCCTTTGCAGCCTCACTCCAAACGGGGCTCTCCGCTTCATCCATCCCCTGACTCCATACTAGCACCAACGGGCTGCTAAAGCGTTTCGCAGAAAACACCAAGGAACCTGTTTCTCACTCCAAGCACAAAGCGTGCGCAGCACGAGTCTTGGCACAGCAAAACACTTCCTTTGGCATGCCCTTTGCAGCTTCACTCCAAACGGGGCTCGCCGCTTCATCCATCCCCTGACTCCATACTAGCACCAACGGCCTGCTAAAGCGTTTCGCAGAAAACACCAAGGAACCTGTTTCTCACTCCAAGCACAAAGCGTGCGCAGCACGAGTCTTGGCACAGCAAAACACTTCCTTTGGCATGCCCTTTGCAGCCTCACTCCAAACGGGGCTCTCCGCTTCATCCATCCCCTGACTCCATACTAGCACCAACGGGCTGCTAAAGCGTTTCGCAGAAAACACCAAGGAACCTGTTTCTCACTCCAAGCACAAAGCGTGCGCAGCACGAGTCTTGGCACAGCAAAACACTTCCTTTGGCATGCCCTTTGCAGCCTCACTCCAAACGGGGCTCTCCGCTTCATCCATCCCCTGACTCCATACTAGCACCAACGGCCTGCTAAAGCGTTTCGCAGAAAACACCAAGGAACCTGTTTCTCACTCCAAGCACAAAGCGTGCGCAGCACGAGTCTTGGCACAGCAAAACACTTCCTTTGGCATGCCCTTTGCAGCCTCACTCCAAACGGGGCTCTCCGCTTCATCCATCCCCTGACTCCATACTAGCACCAACGGGGCTGCTAAAGCGTTTCGCAGAAAACACCAAGGAACCTGTTTCTCACTCCAACCACAAAGCGTGCGCAGCACGAGTCTTGGCACAGCAAAACACTTCCTTTGGCATGCCCTTTGCAGCTTCACTCCAAACGGGGCTCTCCGCTTCATCCATCCCCTGACTCCATACTAGCACCAACGGGTTGCTAAAGCGTTTCGCAGAAAACACCAAGGAACCTGTTTCTCATTCCAACCACAACTCGTGCGCAGCACGAGTCTTGGCACAGCAGAACACTTCCCTTGGCATGCCCTTTGCAGCCTCACTCCAAACGGGGCTCTCCGCTTCATCCATCCCCTGACTCCATACTAGCATCAACGGGCTGCTAAAGCGTTTCGCAGAAAACACCAAGGAACCTGTTTCTCACTCCAAGCACAAAGCGTGCGCAGCACGAGTCTTGGCACAGCAAAACACTTCCTTTGGCATGCCCTTTGCAGCCTCACTCCAAACGGGGCTCTCCGCTTCATCCATCCCCTGACGCCATACTAGCACCAACGGGCTGCTAAAGCGTTTCGCAGAAAACACCAAGGAACCTGTTTCTCACTCCAAGCACAAAGCGTGCGCAGCACGAGTCTTGGCACAGCAAAACACTTCCTTTGGCATGCCCTTTGCAGCTTCACTCCAAACGGGACTCTCCGCTTCATCCATCCCCTGACTCCATACTAGCACCAACGGGCTGCTAAAGCGTTTCGCAGAAAACACCAAGGAACCTGTTTCTCACTCCAAGCACAAAGCGTGCGCAGCACGAGTCTTGGCACAGCAAAACACTTCCTTTGGCATGCCCTTTGCAGCCTCACTCCAAACGGGGCTCTCCGCTTCATCCATCCCCTGACTCCATACTAGCACCAACGGGCTGCTAAAGCGTTTCGCAGAAAACACCAAGGAACCTGTTTCTCACTCCAAGCACAAAGCGTGCGCAGCACGAGTCTTGGCACAGCAAAACACTTCCTTTGGCATGCCCTTTGCAGCCTCACTCCAAACGGGGCTCTCCGCTTCATCCATCCCCTGACTCCATACTAGCACCAACGGGCTGCTAAAGCGTTTCGCAGAAAACACCAAGGAACCTGTTTCTCACTCCAAGCACAAAGCGTGCGCAGCACGAGTCTTGGCACAGCAAAACACTTCCTTTGGCATGCCCTTTGCAGCCTCACTCCAAACGGGGCTCTCCGCTTCATCCATCCCCTGACTCCATACTAGCACCAACGGGCTGCGTTTCTGCGTTTCGCAGAAAACACAAGGAACCTGTTTCTCACTCCAAGCACAAAGCGTGCGCAGCACGAGTCTTGGCACAGCAAAACACTTCCTTTGGCATGCCCTTTGCAGCCTCACTCCAAACGGGGCTCTCCGCTTCATCCATCCCCTGACTCCATACTAGCACCAACGGGCTGCTAAAGCGTTTCGCAGAAAACACCAAGGAACCTGTTTCTCACTCCAACAACAAAGCGTGCGCAGCACGAGTCTTGGCACAGCAAAACACTTCCTTTGGCATGCCCTTTGCAGCCTCACTCCAAACGGGGCTCTCCGCTTCATCCATCCCCTGACTCCATACTAGCACCAACGGGCTGCTAAAGCGTTTCGCAGAAAACACCAAGGAACCTGTTTCTCACTCCAACAACAAAGCGTGCGCAGCACGAGTCTTGGCACAGCAAAACACTTCCTTTGGCATGCCCTTTGCAGCTTCACTCCAAACGGGGCTCTCCGCTTCATCCATCCCCTGACTCCATACTAGCACCAACGGGCTGCTAAAGCGTTTCGCAGAAAACACCAAGGAACCTGTTTCTCACTCCAAGCACAAAGCGTGCGCAGCACGAGTCTTGGCACAGCAAAACACTTCCTTTGGCATGCCCTTTGCAGCTTCACTCCAAACGGGGCTCTCCGCTTCATCCATCCCCTGACTCCATACTAGCACCAACGGGCTGCTAAAGCGTTTCGCAGAAAACACCAAGGAACCTGTTTCTCACTCCAAGCACAAAGCGTGCGCAGCACGAGTCTTGGCACAGCAAAACACTTCCTTTGGCATGCCCTTTGCAGCCTCACTCCAAACGGGGCTCTCCGCTTCATCCATCCCTGACTCCATACTAGCACCAACGGGCTGCTAAAGCGTTTCGCAGAAAACACCAAGGAACCTGTTTCTCACTCCAAGCACAAAGCGTGCGCAGCACGAGTCTTGGCACAGCAAAACACTTCCTTTGGCATGCCCTTTGCAGCTTCACTCCAAACGGGGCTCTCCGCTTCATCCATCCCCTGACTCCATACTAGCACCAACGGGCTGCTAAAGCGTTTCGCAGAAAACACCAAGGAACCTGTTTCTCACTCCAACCACAAAGCGTGCGCAGCACGAGTCTTGGCACAGCAAAACACTTCCTTTGGCATGCCCTTTGCAGCCTCACTCCAAACGGGGCTCGCCGCTTCATCCATCCCTGACTCCATACTAGCACCAACGGCCTGCTAAAGCGTTTCGCAGAAAACACCAAGGAACCTGTTTCTCACTCCAAGCACAAAGCGTGCGCAGCACGAGTCTTGGCACAGCAAAACACTTCCTTTGGCATGCCCTTTGCAGCCTCACTCCAAACGGGGCTCTCCGCTTCATCCATCCCCTGACTCCATACTAGCACCAACGGGCTGCTAAAGCGTTTCGCAGAAAACACCAAGGAACCTGTTTCTCACTCCAAGCACAAAGCGTGCGCAGCACGAGTCTTGGCACAGCAAAACACTTCCTTTGGCATGCCCTTTGCAGCCTCACTCCAAACGGGGCTCTCCGCTTCATCCATCCCCTGACTCCATACTAGCACCAACGGCCTGCTAAAGCGTTTCGCAGAAAACACCAAGGAACCTGTTTCTCACTCCAAGCACAAAGTGTGCGCAGCACGAGTCTTGGCACAGCAAAACACTTCCTTTGGCATGCCCTTTGCAGCCTCACTCCAAACGGGGCTCTCCGCTTCATCCATCCCCTGACTCCATACTAGCACCAACGGGCTGCTAAAGCGTTTCGCAGAAAACACCAAGGAACCTGTTTCTCACTCCAAGCACAAAGCGTGCGCAGCACGAGTCTTGGCACAGCAAAACACTTCCTTTGGCATGCCCTTTGCAGCCTCACTCCAAACGGGGCTCTCCGCTTCATCCATCCCCTGACTCCATACTAGCACCAACGGGCTGCTAAAGCGTTTCGCAGAAAACACCAAGGAACCTGTTTCTCACTCCAAGCACAAAGCGTGCGCAGCACGAGTCTTGGCACAGCAAAACACTTCCTTTGGCATGCCCTTTGCAGCCTCACTCCAAACGGGGCTCTCCGCTTCATCCATCCCCTGACTCCATACTAGCACCAACGGGCTGCTAAAGCATTTCGCAGAAAACACCAAGGAACCTGTTTCTCACTCCAAGCACAAAGCGTGCGCAGCACGAGTCTTGGCACAGCAAAACACTTCCTTTGGCATGCCCTTTGCAGCCTCACTCCAAACGGGGCTCTCCGCTTCATCCATCCCCTGACTCCATACTAGCACCAACGGGCTGCTAAAGCGTTTCGCAGAAAACACCAAGGAACCTGTTTCTCACTCCAAGCACAAAGCGTGCGCAGCACGAGTCTTGGCACAGCAAAACACTTCCTTTGGCATGCCCTTTGCAGCCTCACTCCAAACGGGGCTCTCCGCTTCATCCATCCCCTGACTCCATACTAGCACCAACGGGGCTGCTAAAGCGTTTCGCAGAAAACACCAAGGAACCTGTTTCTCACTCCAACCACAACTCGTGCGCAGCACGAGTCTTCGCACAGCAAAACACTTCCTTTGGCATGCCCTTGCAGCCTCACTCCAAACGGGGCTCTCCGCTTCATCCATCCCCTGACTCCATACTAGCACCAACGGGTTGCTAAAGCGTTTCGCAGAAAACACCAAGGAACCTGTTTCTCATTCCAACCACAACTCGTGCGCAGCACGAGTCTTGGCACAGCAGAACACTTCCCTTGGCATGCCCTTTGCAGCCTCACTCCAAACGGGGCTCTCCGCTTCATCCATCCCCTGACTCCATACTAGCATCAACGGGCTGCTAAAGCGTTTCGCAGAAAACACCAAGGAACCTGTTTCTCACTCCAAGCACAAAGCGTGCGCAGCACGAGTCTTGGCACAGCAAAACACTTCCTTTGGCATGCCCTTTGCAGCCTCACTCCAAACGGGGCTCTCCGCTTCATCCATCCCCTGACGCCATACTAGCACCAACGGGCTGCTAAAGCGTTTCGCAGAAAACACCAAGGAACCTGTTTCTCACTCCAAGCACAAAGCGTGCGCAGCACGAGTCTTGGCACAGCAAAACACTTCCTTTGGCATGCCCTTTGCAGCTTCACTCCAAACGGGACTCTCCGCTTCATCCATCCCCTGACTCCATACTAGCACCAACGGGCTGCTAAAGCGTTTCGCAGAAAACACCAAGGAACCTGTTTCTCACTCCAAGCACAAAGCGTGCGCAGCACGAGTCTTGGCACAGCAAAACACTTCCTTTGGCATGCCCTTTGCAGCCTCACTCCAAACGGGGCTCTCCGCTTCATCCATCCCCTGACTCCATACTAGCACCAACGGGCTGCTAAAGCGTTTCGCAGAAAACACCAAGGAACCTGTTTCTCACTCCAACAACAAAGCGTGCGCAGCACGAGTCTTGGCACAGCAAAACACTTCCTTTGGCATGCCCTTTGCAGCCTCACTCCAAACGGGGCTCTCCGCTTCATCCATCCCCTGACTCCATACTAGCACCAACGGGCTGCTAAAGCGTTTCGCAGAAAACACCAAGGAACCTGTTTCTCACTCCAAGCACAAAGCGTGCGCAGCACGAGTCTTGGCACAGCAAAACACTTCCTTTGGCATGCCCTTTGCAGCCTCACTCCAAACGGGGCTCTCCGCTTCATCCATCCCCTGACTCCATACTAGCACCAACGGCCTGCTAAAGCGTTTCGCAGAAAACACCAAGGAACCTGTTTCTCACTCCAAGCACAAAGCGTGCGCAGCACGAGTCTTGGCACAGCAAAACACTTCCTTTGGCATGCCCTTTGCAGCCTCACTCCAAACGGGGCTCTCCGCTTCATCCATCCCCTGACTCCATACTAGCACCAACGGGCTGCTAAAGCGTTTCGCAGAAAACACCAAGGAACCTGTTTCTCACTCCAAGCACAAAGCGTGCGCAGCACGAGTCTTGGCACAGCAAAACACTTCCTTTGGCATGCCCTTTGCAGCCTCACTCCAAACGGGGCTCTCCGCTTCATCCATCCCCTGACTCCATACTAGCACCAACGGGCTGCTAAAGCGTTTCGCAGAAAACACCAAGGAACCTGTTTCTCACTCCAACAACAAAGCGTGCGCAGCACGAGTCTTGGCACAGCAAAACACTTCCTTTGGCATGCCCTTTGCAGCTTCACTCCAAACGGGGCTCTCCGCTTCATCCATCCCCTGACTCCATACTAGCACCAACGGGCTGCTAAAGCGTTTCGCAGAAAACACCAAGGAACCTGTTTCTCACTCCAAGCACAAAGCGTGCGCAGCACGAGTCTTGGCACAGCAAAACACTTCCTTTGGCATGCCCTTTGCAGCTTCACTCCAAACGGGGCTCTCCGCTTCATCCATCCCCTGACTCCATACTAGCACCAACGGGCTGCTAAAGCGTTTCGCAGAAAACACCAAGGAACCTGTTTCTCACTCCAAGCACAAAGCGTGCGCAGCACGAGTCTTGGCACAGCAAAACACTTCCTTTGGCATGCCCTTTGCAGCCTCACTCCAAACGGGGCTCTCCGCTTCATCCATCCCCTGACTCCATACTAGCACCAACGGGGCTGCTAAAGCGTTTCGCAGAAAACACCAAGGAACCTGTTTCTCACTCCAACCACAACTCGTGCGCAGCACGAGTCTTCGCACAGCAAAACACTTCCTTTGGCATGCCCTTTGCAGCTTCACTCCAAACGGGGCTCTCCGCTTCATCCATCCCTGACTCCATACTAGCACCAACGGGCTGCTAAAGCGTTTCGCAGAAAACACCAAGGAACCTGTTTCTCACTCCAAGCACAAAGCGTGCGCAGCACGAGTCTTGGCACAGCAAAACACTTCCTTAGGCATGCCTTTGCAGCCTCACTCCAAACGGGGCTCTCCGCTTCATCCATCCCCTGACTCCATACTAGCACCAACGGGCTGCTAAAGCGTTTCGCAGAAAACACCAAGGAACCTGTTTCTCACTCCAAGCACAAAGCGTGCGCAGCACGAGTCTTGGCACAGCAAAACACTTCCTTTGGCATGCCCTTTGCAGCTTCACTCCAAACGGGGCTCGCCGCTTCATCCATCCCCTGACTCCATACTAGCACCAACGGCCTGCTAAAGCGTTTCGCAGAAAACACCAAGGAACCTGTTTCTCACTCCAAGCACAAAGCGTGCGCAGCACGAGTCTTGGCACAGCAAAACACTTCCTTTGGCATGCCCTTTGCAGCCTCACTCCAAACGGGGCTCTCCGCTTCATCCATCCCCTGACGCCATACTAGCACCAACGGGCTGCTAAAGCGTTTCGCAGAAAACACCAAGGAACCTGTTTCTCACTCCAAGCACAAAGCGTGCGCAGCACGAGTCTTGGCACAGCAAAACACTTCCTTTGGCATGCCCTTTGCAGCCTCACTCCAAACGGGGCTCTCCGCTTCATCCATCCCCTGACTCCATACTAGCACCAACGGGCTGCTAAAGCGTTTCGCAGAAAACACCAAGGAACCTGTTTCTCACTCCAAGCACAAAGCGTGCGCAGCACGAGTCTTGGCACAGCAAAACACTTCCTTTGGCATGCCCTTTGCAGCCTCACTCCAAACGGGGCTCTCCGCTTCATCCATCCCCTGACTCCATACTAGCACCAACGGGCTGCTAAAGCGTTTCGCAGAAAACACCAAGGAACCTGTTTCTCACTCCAAGCACAAAGCGTGCGCAGCACGAGTCTTGGCACAGCAAAACACTTCCTTTGGCATGCCCTTTGCAGCCTCACTCCAAACGGGGCTCTCCGCTTCATCCATCCCCTGACTCCATACTAGCACCAACGGGCTGCTAAAGCGTTTCGCAGAAAACACCAAGGAACCTGTTTCTCACTCCAACCACAACTCGTGCGCAGCACGAGTCTTGGCACAGCAGAACACTTCCCTTGGCATGCCCTTTGCAGCCTCACTCCAAACGGGCTCTCCGCTTCATCCATCCCCTGACTCCATACTAGCATCAACGGGCTGCTAAAGCGTTTCGCAGAAAACACCAAGGAACCTGTTTCTCACTCCAAGCACAAAGCGTGCGCAGCACGAGTCTTGGCACAGCAAAACACTTCCTTTGGCATGCCCTTTGCAGCCTCACTCCAAACGGGGCTCTCCGCTTCATCCATCCCCTGACGCCATACTAGCACCAACGGGCTGCTAAAGCGTTTCGCAGAAAACACCAAGGAACCTGTTTCTCACTCCAAGCACAAAGCGTGCGCAGCACGAGTCTTGGCACAGCAAAACACTTCCTTTGGCATGCCCTTTGCAGCTTCACTCCAAACGGGACTCTCCGCTTCATCCATCCCCTGACTCCATACTAGCACCAACGGGCTGCTAAAGCGTTTCGCAGAAAACACCAAGGAACCTGTTTCTCACTCCAAGCACAAAGCGTGCGCAGCACGAGTCTTGCACAGCAAAACACTTCCTTTGGCATGCCCTTTGCAGCCTCACTCCAAACGGGGCTCTCCGCTTCATCCATCCCCTGACTCCATACTAGCACCAACGGGCTGCTAAAGCGTTTCGCAGAAAACACCAAGGAACCTGTTTCTCACTCCAAGCACAAAGCGTGCGCAGCACGAGTCTTGGCACAGCAAAACACTTCCTTTGGCATGCCCTTTGCAGCCTCACTCCAAACGGGGCTCTCCGCTTCATCCATCCCCTGACTCCATACTAGCACCAACGGGCTGCTAAAGCGTTTCGCAGAAAACACCAAGGAACCTGTTTCTCACTCCAAGCACAAAGCGTGCGCAGCACGAGTCTTGGCACAGCAAAACACTTCCTTTGGCATGCCCTTTGCAGCCTCACTCCAAACGGGGCTCTCCGCTTCATCCATCCCCTGACTCCATACTAGCACCAACGGCCTGCTAAAGCGTTTCGCAGAAAACACCAAGGAACCTGTTTCTCACTCCAAGCACAAAGCGTGCGCAGCACGAGTCTTGGCACAGCAAAACACTTCCTTTGGCATGCCCTTTGCAGCTCACTCCAAACGGGGCTCTCCGCTTCATCCATCCCCTGACTCCATACTAGCACCAACGGGCTGCTAAAGCGTTTCGCAGAAAACACCAAGGAACCTGTTTCTCACTCCAACCACAACTCGTGCGCAGCACGAGTCTTGGCACAGCAAAACACTTCCTTTGGCATGCCCTTTGCAGCTTCACTCCAAACGGGGCTCTCCGCTTCATCCATCCCTGACTCCATACTAGCACCAACGGGCTGCTAAAGCGTTTCGCAGAAAACACCAAGGAACCTGTTTCTCACTCCAAGCACAAAGCGTGCGCAGCACGAGTCTTGGCACAGCAAAACACTTCCTTTGGCATGCCCTTTGCAGCCTCACTCCAAACGGGGCTCTCCGCTTCATCCATCCCCTGACTCCATACTAGCACCAACGGGCTGCTAAAGCGTTTCGCAGAAAACACCAAGGAACCTGTTTCTCACTCCAAGCACAAAGCGTGCGCAGCACGAGTCTTGGCACAGCAAAACACTTCCTTTGGCATGCCCTTTGCAGCCTCACTCCAAACGGGGCTCTCCGCTTCATCCATCCCCTGACTCCATACTAGCACCAACGGGCTGCTAAAGCGTTTCGCAGAAAACACCAAGGAACCTGTTTCTCACTCCAAGCACAAAGCGTGCGCAGCACGAGTCTTGGCACAGCAAAACACTTCCTTTGGCATGCCCTTTGCAGCCTCACTCCAAACGGGGCTCTCCGCTTCATCCATCCCCTGACTCCATACTAGCACCAACGGGGCTGCTAAAGCGTTTCGCAGAAAACACCAAAGGAACCTGTTTCTCACTCCAACCACAACTCGTGCGCAGCACGAGTCTTCGCACAGCAAAACACTTCCTTTGGCATGCCCTTTGCAGCTTCACTCCAAACGGGGCTCTCCGCTTCATCCATCCCCTGACTCCATACTAGCACCAACGGGTTGCTAAAGCGTTTCGCAGAAAACACCAAGGAACCTGTTTCTCACTCCAAGCACAACTCGTGCGCAGCACGAGTCTTGGCACAGCAGAACACTTCCCTTGGCATGCCCTTTGCAGCCTCACTCCAAACGGGGCTCTCCGCTTCATCCATCCCCTGACTCCATACTAGCATCAACGGGCTGCTAAAGCGTTTCGCAGAAAACACCAAGGAACCTGTTTCTCACTCCAAGCACAAAGCGTGCGCAGCACGAGTCTTGGCACAGCAAAACACTTCCTTTGGCATGCCCTTTGCAGCCTCACTCCAAACGGGGCTCTCCGCTTCATCCATCCCCTGACTCCATACTAGCACCAACGGGCTGCTAAAGCGTTTCGCAGAAAACACCAAGGAACCTGTTTCTCACTCCAAGCACAAAGCGTGCGCAGCACGAGTCTTGGCACAGCAAAACACTTCCTTTGGCATGCCCTTTGCAGCCTCACTCCAAACGGGGCTCTCCGCTTCATCCATCCCCTGACTCCATACTAGCACCAACGGGCTGCTAAAGCGTTTCGCAGAAAACACCAAGGAACCTGTTTCTCACTCCAAGCACAAAGCGTGCGCAGCACGAGTCTTGGCACAGCAAAACACTTCCTTTGGCATGCCCTTTGCAGCCTCACTCCAAACGGGGCTCTCCGCTTCATCCATCCCCTGACTCCATACTAGCACCAACGGGCTGCTAAAGCGTTTCGCAGAAAACACCAAGGAACCTGTTTCTCACTCCAAGCACAAAGCATGCGCAGCACGAGTCTTGGCACAGCAAAACACTTCCTTTGGCATGCCCTTTGCAGCCTCACTCCAAACGGGGCTCTCCGCTTCATCCATCCCCTGACTCCATACTAGCACCAACGGGCTGCTAAAGCGTTTCGCAGAAAACACCAAGGAACCTGTTTCTCACTCCAAGCACAAAGCGTGCGCAGCACGAGTCTTGGCACAGCAAAACACTTCCTTTGGCATGCCCTTTGCAGCTTCACTCCAAACGGGACTCCCCGCTTCATCCATCCCCTGACTCCAACTAGGACCAACGGGCTGCTAAAGCGTTTCGCAGAAAACACCAAGGAACCTGTTTCTCACTCCAACCACAACTCGTGCGCAGCACGAGAATTGGCACAGCAGAACACTTCCCTTGGCATGCCCTTTGCAGCTTCACTCCAAACGGGGCTCTCCGCTTCATCCATCCCCTGACTCCATACTAGCACCAACGGCCTGCTAAAGCGTTTCGCAGAAAACACCAAGGAACCTGTTTCTCACTCCAAGCACAAAGCGTGCGCAGCACGAGTCTTGGCACAGCAAAACACTTCCTTTGGCATGCCCTTTGCAGCCTCACTCCAAACGGGGCTCTCCGCTTCATCCATCCCCTGACTCCATACTAGCACCAACGGCCTGCTAAAGCGTTTCGCAGAAAACACCAAGGAACCTGTTTCTCACTCCAAGCACAAAGCGTGCGCAGCACGAGTCTTGGCACAGCAAAACACTTCCTTTGGCATGCCCTTTGCAGCCTCACTCCAAACGGGGCTCTCCGCTTCATCCATCCCCTGACTCCATACTAGCACCAACGGCCTGCTAAAGCGTTTCGCAGAAAACACCAAGGAACCTGTTTCTCACTCCAAGCACAAAGCATGCGCAGCACGAGTCTTGGCACAGCAAAACACTTCCTTTGGCATGCCCTTTGCAGCCTCACTCCAAACGGGGCTCTCCGCTTCATCCATCCCCTGACTCCATACTAGCACCAACGGGCTGCGTTTCTGCGTTTCGCAGAAAACACCAAGGAACCTGTTTCTCACTCCAAGCACAAAGCGTGCGCAGCACGAGTCTTGGCACAGCAAAACACTTCCTTTGGCATGCCCTTTGCAGCTTCACTCCAAACGGGACTCCCCGCTTCATCCATCCCCTGACTCCAACTAGGACCAACGGGCTGCTAAAGCGTTTCGCAGAAAACACCAAGGAACCTGTTTCTCACTCCAACCACAACTCGTGCGCAGCACGAGTCTTGGCACAGCAGAACACTTCCCTTGGCATGCCCTTTGCAGCCTCACTCCAAACGGGGCTCTCCGCTTCATCCATCCCCTGACTCCATACTAGCATCAACGGGCTGCTAAAGCGTTTCGCAGAAAACACCAAGGAACCTGTTTCTCACTCCAAGCACAAAGCGTGCGCAGCACGAGTCTTGGCACAGCAAAACACTTCCTTTGGCATGCCCTTTGCAGCCTCACTCCAAACGGGGCTCTCCGCTTCATCCATCCCCTGACTCCATACTAGCACCAACGGGCTGCTAAAGCGTTTCGCAGAAAACACCAAGGAACCTGTTTCTCACTCCAAGCACAAAGCGTGCGCAGCACGAGTCTTGGCACAGCAAAACACTTCCTTTGGCATGCCCTTTGCAGCCTCGCTCCAAACGGGGCTCTCCGCTTCATCCATCCCCTGACTCCATACTAGCACCAACGGGCTGCTAAAGCGTTTCGCAGAAAACACCAAGGAACCTGTTTCTCACTCCAAGCACAAAGCGTGCGCAGCACGAGTCTTGGCACAGCAAAACACTTCCTTTGGCATGCCCTTTGCAGCCTCACTCCAAACGGGGCTCTCCGCTTCATCCATCCCCTGACTCCATACTAGCACCAACGGGCTGCTAAAGCGTTTCGCAGAAAACACCAAGGAACCTGTTTCTCACTCCAAGCACAAAGCATGCGCAGCACGAGTCTTGGCACAGCAAAACACTTCCTTTGGCATGCCCTTTGCAGCCTCACTCCAAACGGGGCTCTCCGCTTCATCCATCCCCTGACTCCATACTAGCACCAACGGGCTGCTAAAGCGTTTCGCAGAAAACACCAAGGAACCTGTTTCTCACTCCAAGCACAAAGCGTGCGCAGCACGAGTCTTGGCACAGCAAAACACTTCCTTTGGCATGCCCTTTGCAGCTTCACTCCAAACGGGGCTCCCCGCTTCATCCATCCCCTGACTCCAACTAGGACCAACGGGCTGCTAAAGCGTTTCGCAGAAAACACCAAGGAACCTGTTTCTCACTCCAACCACAACTCGTGCGCAGCACGAGTCTTGGCACAGCAGAACACTTCCCTTGGCATGCCCTTTGCAGCTTCACTCCAAACGGGGCTCTCCGCTTCATCCATCCCCTGACTCCATACTAGCACCAACGGCCTGCTAAAGCGTTTCGCAGAAAACACCAAGGAACCTGTTTCTCACTCCAAGCACAAAGCGTGCGCAGCACGAGTCTTGGCACAGCAAAACACTTCCTTTGGCATGCCCTTTGCAGCCTCACTCCAAACGGGGCTCTCCGCTTCATCCATCCCCTGACTCCATACTAGCACCAACGGGCTGCGTTTCTGCGTTTCGCAGAAAACACCAAGGAACCTGTTTCTCACTCCAAGCACAAAGCGTGCGCAGCACGAGTCTTGGCACAGCAAAACACTTCCTTTGGCATGCCCTTTGCAGCCTCACTCCAAACGGGGCTCTCCGCTTCATCCATCCCCTGACTCCATACTAGCACCAACGGGCTGCTAAAGCGTTTCGCAGAAAACACCAAGGAACCTGTTTCTCACTCCAAGCACAAAGCATGCGCAGCACGAGTCTTGGCACAGCAAAACACTTCCTTTGGCATGCCCTTTGCAGCCTCACTCCAAACGGGGCTCTCCGCTTCATCCATCCCCTGACTCCATACTAGCACCAACGGGCTGCGTTTCTGCGTTTCGCAGAAAACACCAAGGAACCTGTTTCTCACTCCAAGCACAAAGCGTGCGCAGCACGAGTCTTGGCACAGCAAAACACTTCCTTTGGCATGCCCTTTGCAGCTTCACTCCAAAAGGGACTCCCCGCTTCATCCATCCCCTGACTCCAACTAGGACCAACGGGCTGCTAAAGCGTTTCGCAGAAAACACCAAGGAACCTGTTTCTCACTCCAACCACAACTCGTGCGCAGCACGAGTCTTGGCACAGCAGAACACTTCCCTTGGCATGCCCTTTGCAGCTTCACTCCAAACGGGGCTCTCCGCTTCATCCATCCCCTGACTCCATACTAGCACCAACGGGCTGCTAAAGCGTTTCGCAGAAAACACCAAGGAACCTGTTTCTCACTCCAAGCACAAAGCGTGCGCAGCACGAGTCTTGGCACAGCAAAACACTTCCTTTGGCATGCCCTTTGCAGCCTCACTCCAAACGGGGCTCTCCGCTTCATCCATCCCCTGACTCCATACTAGCACCAACGGCCTGCTAAAGTGTTTCGCAGAAAACACCAAGGAACCTGTTTCTCACTCCAAGCACAAAGCGTGCGCAGCACGAGTCTTGGCACAGCAAAACACTTCCTTTGGCATGCCCTTTGCAGCCTCGCTCCAAACGGGGCTCTCCGCTTCATCCATCCCCTGACTCCATACTAGCACCAACGGGCTGCTAAAGCGTTTCGCAGAAAACACCAAGGAACCTGTTTCTCACTCCAACCACAAAGCATGCGCAGCACGAGTCTTGGCACAGCAAAACACTTCCTTTGGCATGCCCTTTGCAGCTTCACTCCAAACGGGGCTCTCCGCTTCATCCATCCCCTGACTCCATACTAGCACCAACGGGCTGCTAAAGCGTTTCGCAGAAAACACCAAGGAACCTGTTTCTCACTCCAAGCACAAAGCGTGCGCAGCACGAGTCTTGGCACAGCAAAACACTTCCTTTGGCATGCCCTTTGCAGCCTCACTCCAAACGGGGCTCTCCGCTTCATCCATCCCCTGACTCCATACTAGCACCAACGGGCTGCTAAAGCGTTTCGCAGAAAACACCAAGGAACCTGTTTCTCACTCCAAGCACAAAGCGTGCACAGCACGAGTCTTGGCACAGCAAAACACTTCCTTTGGCATGCCCTTTGCAGCCTCACTCCAAACGGGGCTCTCCGCTTCATCCATCCCCTGACTCCATACTATCACCAACGGGCTGCTAAAGCGTTTCGCAGAAAACACCAAGGAACCTGTTTCTCACTCCAAGCACAAAGCGTGCGCAGCACGAGTCTTGGCACAGCAAAACACTTCCTTTGGCATGCCCTTTGCAGCCTCACTCCAAACGGGGCTCTCCGCTTCATCCATCCCCTGACTCCATACTAGCACCAACGGGCTGCTAAAGCGTTTCGCAGAAAACACCAAGGAACCTGTTTCTCACTCCAAGCACAAAGCGTGCGCAGCACGAGTCTTGGCACAGCAAAACACTTCCTTTGGCATGCCCTTTGCAGCCTCACTCCAAACGGGGCTCTCCGCTTCATCCATCCCCTGACTCCATACTAGCACCAACGGGCTGCTAAAGCGTTTCGCAGAAAACACCAAGGAACCTGTTTCTCACTCCAAGCACAAAGCATGCGCAGCACGAGTCTTGGCACAGCAAAACACTTCGTTTGGCATGCCCTTTGCAGCCTCACTCCAAACGGGGCTCTCCGCTTCATCCATCCCCTGACTCCATACTAGCACCAACGGGCTGCTAAAGCGTTTCGCAGAAAACACCAAGGAACCTGTTTCTCACTCCAAGCACAAAGCGTGCGCAGCACGAGTCTTGGCACAGCAAAACACTTCCTTTGGCATGCCCTTTGCAGCTTCACTCCAAACGGGACTCTCCGCTTCATCCATCCCCTGACTCCAACTAGGACCAACGGGCTGCTAAAGCGTTTCGCAGAAAACACCAAGGAACCTGTTTCTCACTCCAAGCACAAAGCGTGCGCAGCACGAGTCTTGGCACAGCAAAACACTTCCTTTGGCATGCCCTTTGCAGCCTCACTCCAAACGGGGCTCTCCGCTTCATCCATCCCCTGACGCCATACTAGCACCAACGGGCTGCTAAAGCGTTTCGCAGAAAACACCAAGGAACCTGTTTCTCACTCCAAGCACAAAGCGTGCGCAGCACGAGTCTTGGCACAGCAAAACACTTCCTTTGGCATGCCCTTTGCAGCTTCACTCCAAACGGGACTCTCCGCTTCATCCATCCCCTGACTCCATACTAGCACCAACGGGCTGCTAAAGCGTTTCGCAGAAAACACCAAGGAACCTGTTTCTCACTCCAAGCACAAAGCGTGCGCAGCACGAGTCTTGGCACAGCAAAACACTTCCTTTGGCATGCCCTTTGCAGCCTCACTCCAAACGGGGCTCTCCGCTTCATCCATCCCCTGACTCCATACTAGCACCAACGGGCTGCTAAAGCGTTTCGCAGAAAACACCAAGGAACCTGTTTCTCACTCCAAGCACAAAGCGTGCGCAGCACGAGTCTTGGCACAGCAAAACACTTCCTTTGGCATGCCCTTTGCAGCCTCACTCCAAACGGGGCTCTCCGCTTCATCCATCCCCTGACTCCATACTAGCACCAACGGGCTGCTAAAGCGTTTCGCAGAAAACACCAAGGAACCTGTTTCTCACTCCAAGCACAAAGCGTGCGCAGCACGAGTCTTGGCACAGCAAAACACTTCCTTTGGCATGCCCTTTGCAGCCTCACTCCAAACGGGGCTCTCCGCTTCATCCATCCCCTGACTCCATACTAGCACCAACGGGCTGCTAAAGCGTTTCGCAGAAAACACCAAGGAACCTGTTTCTCACTCCAAGCACAAAGCATGCGCAGCACGAGTCTTGGCACAGCAAAACACTTCGTTTGGCATGCCCTTTGCAGCCTCACTCCAAACGGGGCTCTCCGCTTCATCCATCCCCTGACTCCATACTAGCACCAACGGGCTGCTAAAGCGTTTCGCAGAAAACACCAAGGAACCTGTTTCTCACTCCAAGCACAAAGCGTGCGCAGCACGAGTCTTGGCACAGCAAAACACTTCCTTTGGCATGCCCTTTGCAGCTTCACTCCAAACGGGACTCTCCGCTTCATCCATCCCCTGACTCCAACTAGGACCAACGGGCTGCTAAAGCGTTTCGCAGAAAACACCAAGGAACCTGTTTCTCACTCCAACCACAACTCGTGCGCAGCACGAGTCTTGGCACAGCAGAACACTTCCCTTGGCATGCCCTTTGCAGCCTCACTCCAAACGGGGCTCTCCGCTTCATCCATCCCCTGACTCCATACTAGCATCAACGGGCTGCTAAAGCGTTTCGCAGAAAACACCAAGGAACCTGTTTCTCACTCCAAGCACAAAGCGTGCGCAGCACGAGTCTTGGCACAGCAAAACACTTCCTTTGGCATGCCCTTTGCAGCCTCACTCCAAACGGGGCTCTCCGCTTCATCCATCCCCTGACGCCATACTAGCACCAACGGGCTGCTAAAGCGTTTCGCAGAAAACACCAAGGAACCTGTTTCTCACTCCAAGCACAAAGCGTGCGCAGCACGAGTCTTGGCACAGCAAAACACTTCCTTTGGCATGCCCTTTGCAGCTTCACTCCAAACGGGACTCTCCGCTTCATCCATCCCCTGACTCCATACTAGCACCAACGGGCTGCTAAAGCGTTTCGCAGAAAACACCAAGGAACCTGTTTCTCACTCCAAGCACAAAGCGTGCGCAGCACGAGTCTTGGCACAGCAAAACACTTCCTTTGGCATGCCCTTTGCAGCCTCACTCCAAACGGGGCTCTCCGCTTCATCCATCCCCTGACTCCATACTAGCACCAACGGGCTGCTAAAGCGTTTCGCAGAAAACACCAAGGAACCTGTTTCTCACTCCAAGCACAAAGCGTGCGCAGCACGAGTCTTGGCACAGCAAAACACTTCCTTTGGCATGCCCTTTGCAGCCTCACTCCAAACGGGGCTCTCCGCTTCATCCATCCCCTGACTCCATACTAGCACCAACGGGCTGCTAAAGCGTTTCGCAGAAAACACCAAGGAACCTGTTTCTCACTCCAAGCACAAAGCGTGCGCAGCACGAGTCTTGGCACAGCAAAACACTTCCTTTGGCATGCCCTTTGCAGCCTCACTCCAAACGGGGCTCTCCGCTTCATCCATCCCCTGACTCCATACTAGCACCAACGGGCTGCTAAAGCGTTTCGCAGAAAACACCAAGGAACCTGTTTCTCACTCCAAGCACAAAGCATGCGCAGCACGAGTCTTGGCACAGCAAAACACTTCGTTTGGCATGCCCTTTGCAGCCTCACTCCAAACGGGGCTCTCCGCTTCATCCATCCCCTGACTCCATACTAGCACCAACGGGCTGCTAAAGCGTTTCGCAGAAAACACCAAGGAACCTGTTTCTCACTCCAAGCACAAAGCGTGCGCAGCACGAGTCTTGGCACAGCAAAACACTTCCTTTGGCATGCCCTTTGCAGCTTCACTCCAAACGGGACTCTCCGCTTCATCCATCCCCTGACTCCATACTAGGACCAACGGGCTGCTAAAGCGTTTCGCAGAAAACACCAAGGAACCTGTTTCTCACTCCAAGCACAAAGCGTGCGCAGCACGAGTCTTGGCACAGCAAAACACTTCCTTTGGCATGCCCTTTGCAGCCTCACTCCAAACGGGGCTCTCCGCTTCATCCATCCCCTGACTCCATACTAGCACCAACGGGCTGCTAAAGCGTTTCGCAGAAAACACCAAGGAACCTGTTTCTCACTCCAAGCACAAAGCGTGCGCAGCACGAGTCTTGGCACAGCAAAACACTTCCTTTGGCATGCCCTTTGCAGCCTCACTCCAAACGGGGCTCTCCGCTTCATCCATCCCCTGACTCCATACTAGCACCAACGGGCTGCGTTTCTGCGTTTCGCAGAAAACACCAAGGAACCTGTTTCTCACTCCAAGCACAAAGCGTGCGCAGCACGAGTCTTGGCACAGCAAAACACTTCCTTTGGCATGCCCTTTGCAGCTTCACTCCAAACGGGGCTCTCCGCTTCATCCATCCCCTGACTCCATACTAGCACCAACGGGCTGCTAAAGCGTTTCGCAGAAAACACCAAGGAACCTGTTTCTCACTCCAAGCACAAAGCGTGCGCAGCACGAGTCTTGGCACAGCAAAACACTTCCTTTGGCATGCCCTTTGCAGCCTCGCTCCAAACGGGGCTCTCCGCTTCATCCATCCCCTGACTCCATACTAGCACCAACGGGCTGCTAAAGCGTTTCGCAGAAAACACCAAGGAACCTGTTTCTCACTCCAACCACAAAGCATGCGCAGCACGAGTCTTGGCACAGCAAAACACTTCCTTTGGCATGCCCTTTGCAGCCTCACTCCAAACGGGGCTCTCCGCTTCATCCATCCCCTGACTCCATACTAGCACCAACGGCCTGCTAAAGCGTTTCGCAGAAAACACCAAGGAACCTGTTTCTCACTCCAAGCACAAAGCGTGCGCAGCACGAGTCTTGGCACAGCAAAACACTTCCTTTGGCATGCCCTTTGCAGCCTCACTCCAAACGGGGCTCTCCGCTTCATCCATCCCCTGACTCCATACTAGCACCAACGGCCTGCTAAAGCGTTTCGCAGAAAACACCAAGGAACCTGTTTCTCACTCCAAGCACAAAGCGTGCGCAGCACGAGTCTTGGCACAGCAAAACACTTCCTTTGGCATGCCCTTTGCAGCCTCGCTCCAAACGGGGCTCTCCGCTTCATCCATCCCCTGACTCCATACTAGCACCAACGGGCTGCTAAAGCGTTTCGCAGAAAACACCAAGGAACCTGTTTCTCACTCCAACCACAAAGCATGCACAGCACGAGTCTTGGCACAGCAAAACACTTCCTTTGGCATGCCCTTTGCAGCTTCACTCCAAACGGGGCTCTCCGCTTCATCCATCCCCTGACTCCATACTAGCACCAACGGGCTGCTAAAGCGTTTCGCAGAAAACACCAAGGAACCTGTTTCTCACTCCAAGCACAAAGCGTGCACAGCACGAGTCTTGGCACAGCAAAACACTTCCTTTGGCATGCCCTTTGCAGCCTCACTCCAAACGGGGCTCTCCGCTTCATCCATCCCCTGACTCCATACTAGCACCAACGGGCTGCTAAAGCGTTTCGCAGAAAACACCAAGGAACCTGTTTCTCACTCCAAGCACAAAGCGTGCACAGCACGAGTCTTGGCACAGCAAAACACTTCCTTTGGCATGCCCTTTGCAGCCTCACTCCAAACGGGGCTCTCCGCTTCATCCATCCCCTGACTCCATACTAGCACCAACGGGCTGCTAAAGCGTTTCGCAGAAAACACCAAGGAACCTGTTTCTCACTCCAACCACAAAGTGTGCGCAGCACGAGTCTTGGCACAGCAAAACACTTCCTTTGGCATGCCCTTTGCAGCCTCACTCCAAACGGGGCTCTCCGCTTCATCCATCCCCTGACTCCATACTAGCACCAACGGGCTGCTAAAGCGTTTCGCAGAAAACACCAAGGAACCTGTTTCTCACTCCAAGCACAAAGCGTGCGCAGCACGAGTCTTGGCACAGCAAAACACTTCCTTTGGCATGCCCTTTGCAGCCTCACTCCAAACGGGGCTCTCCGCTTCATCCATCCCCTGACTCCATACTAGCACCAACGGGCTGCTAAAGCGTTTCGCAGAAAACACCAAGGAACCTGTTTCTCACTCCAACCACAAAGCATGCGCAGCACGAGTCTTGGCACAGCAAAACACTTCCTTTGGCATGCCCTTTGCAGCTTCACTCCAAACGGGGCTCTCCGCTTCATCCATCCCCTGACTCCATACTAGCACCAACGGGCTGCTAAAGCGTTTCGCAGAAAACACCAAGGAACCTGTTTCTCACTCCAAGCACAAAGCGTGCGCAGCACGAGTCTTGGCACAGCAAAACACTTCCTTTGGCATGCCCTTTGCAGCCTCACTCCAAACGGGGCTCTCCGCTTCATCCATCCCCTGACTCCATACTAGCACCAACAGCCTGCTAAAGCGTTTCGCAGAAAACACCAAGGAACCTGTTTCTCACTCCAAGCACAAAGCGTGCGCAGCACGAGTCTTGGCACAGCAAAACACTTCCTTTGGCATGCCCTTTGCAGCCTCGCTCCAAACGGGGCTCTCCGCTTCATCCATCCCCTGACTCCATACTAGCACCAACGGGCTGCTAAAGCGTTTCGCAGAAAACACCAAGGAACCTGTTTCTCACTCCAACCACAAAGCATGCGCAGCACGAGTCTTGGCACAGCAAAACACTTCCTTTGGCATGCCCTTTGCAGCTTCACTCCAAACGGGGCTCTCCGCTTCATCCATCCCCTGACTCCATACTAGCACCAACGGGCTGCTAAAGCGTTTCGCAGAAAACACCAAGGAACCTGTTTCTCACTCCAAGCACAAAGCGTGCGCAGCACGAGTCTTGGCACAGCAAAACACTTCCTTTGGCATGCCCTTTGCAGCTTCACTCCAAACGGGACTCTCCGCTTCATCCATCCCCTGACTCCAACTAGGACCAACGGGCTGCTAAAGCGTTTCGCAGAAAACACCAAGGAACCTGTTTCTCACTCCAACCACAACTCGTGCGCAGCACGAGTCTTGGCACAGCAGAACACTTCCCTTGGCATGCCCTTTGCAGCCTCACTCCAAACGGGGCTCTCCGCTTCATCCATCCCCTGACTCCATACTAGCATCAACGGGCTGCTAAAGCGTTTCGCAGAAAACACCAAGGAACCTGTTTCTCACTCCAAGCACAAAGCGTGCGCAGCACGAGTCTTGGCACAGCAAAACACTTCCTTTGGCATGCCCTTTGCAGCCTCACTCCAAACGGGGCTCTCCGCTTCATCCATCCCCTGACGCCATACTAGCACCAACGGGCTGCTAAAGCGTTTCGCAGAAAACACCAAGGAACCTGTTTCTCACTCCAAGCACAAAGCGTGCGCAGCACGAGTCTTGGCACAGCAAAACACTTCCTTTGGCATGCCCTTTGCAGCTTCACTCCAAACGGGACTCTCCGCTTCATCCATCCCCTGACTCCATACTAGCACCAACGGGCTGCTAAAGCGTTTCGCAGAAAACACCAAGGAACCTGTTTCTCACTCCAAGCACAAAGCGTGCGCAGCACGAGTCTTGGCACAGCAAAACACTTCCTTTGGCATGCCCTTTGCAGCCTCACTCCAAACGGGGCTCTCCGCTTCATCCATCCCCTGACTCCATACTAGCACCAACGGCCTGCTAAAGCGTTTCGCAGAAAACACCAAGGAACCTGTTTCTCACTCCAAGCACAAAGCGTGCGCAGCACGAGTCTTGGCACAGCAAAACACTTCCTTTGGCATGCCCTTTGCAGCCTCACTCCAAACGGGGCTCTCCGCTTCATCCATCCCCTGACTCCATACTAGCACCAACGGCCTGCTAAAGCGTTTCGCAGAAAACACCAAGGAACCTGTTTCTCACTCCAAGCACAAAGCGTGCGCAGCACGAGTCTTGGCACAGCAAAACACTTCCTTTGGCATGCCCTTTGCAGCTTCACTCCAAACGGGGCTCTCCGCTTCATCCATCCCCTGACTCCATACTAGCACCAACGGGCTGCTAAAGCGTTTCGCAGAAAACACCAAGGAACCTGTTTCTCACTCCAAGCACAAAGCGTGCGCAGCACGAGTCTTGGCACAGCAAAACACTTCCTTTGGCATGCCCTTTGCAGCCTCACTCCAAACGGGGCTCTCCGCTTCATCCATCCCCTGACTCCATACTAGCACCAACGGCCTGCTAAAGCGTTTCGCAGAAAACACCAAGGAACCTGTTTCTCACTCCAAGCACAAAGCGTGCGCAGCACGAGTCTTGGCACAGCAAAACACTTCGTTTGGCATGCCCTTTGCAGCCTCACTCCAAACGGGGCTCTCCGCTTCATCCATCCCCTGACTCCATACTAGCACCAACGGGCTGCTAAAGCGTTTCGCAGAAAACACCAAGGAACCTGTTTCTCACTCCAAGCACAAAGCGTGCGCAGCACGAGTCTTGGCACAGCAAAACACTTCCTTTGGCATGCCCTTTGCAGCTTCACTCCAAACGGGACTCTCCGCTTCATCCATCCCCTGACTCCATACTAGGACCAACGGGCTGCTAAAGCGTTTCGCAGAAAACACCAAGGAACCTGTTTCTCACTCCAAGCACAAAGCGTGCGCAGCACGAGTCTTGGCACAGCAAAACACTTCCTTTGGCATGCCCTTTGCAGCCTCACTCCAAACGGGGCTCTCCGCTTCATCCATCCCCTGACTCCATACTAGCACCAACGGGCTGCTAAAGCTAGCCAGAAAACACCAAGGAAGCTGTTTCTCACTCCAAGCACAAAAGCGCGTGCGCAGCACGAGTCTTGGCACAGCAAAAACACTTCCTTTGGCATGCCCTTTGCAGCCTCACTCCAAACGGGGCTCTCCGCTTCATCCATCCCCTGGACTCCATACTAGCACCAACGGTCTGCTAAAGCGTTTCGCAGAACACCAAGGAAGCTGTTTCTCACTCCAAGCACAAAGCGTGCGCAGCACGAGTCTTGGCACAGCAAAACACTTCCTTTGGCATGCCCTTTGCAGCCTCACTCCAAACGGGGCTCTCCGCTTCATCCATCCCCTGACTCCATACTAGCACCAACGGGCTGCTAAAGCGTTTCGCAGAAAACACCAAGGAAGCTGTTTCTCACTCCAAGCACAAAGCGTGCGCAGCACGAGTCTTGGCACAGCAAAACACTTCCTTTGGCATGCCCTTTGCAGCCTCACTCCAAACGGGGCTCTCCGCTTCATCCATCCCCTGACTCCATACTAGCACCAACGGGCTGCTAAAGCGTTTCGCAGAAAACACCAAGGAAGCTGTTTCTCACTCCAAGCACAAAGCGTGCGCAGCACGAGTCTTGGCACAGCAAAACACTTCTCTTGGCATGCCCTTTGCAGCCTCACTCCAAACGGGGCTCTCTGCTTCATCCATCCCCTGACTCCATACTAGCACCAACGGGCTGCTAAAGTGTTTCGCAGAAAACACCAAGGAACCTGTTTCTCACTCCAAGCACAAAGCGTGCGCAGCACGAGTCTTGGCACAGCAAAACACTTCTCTTGGCATGCCCTTTGCAGCCTCACTCCAAACGGGGCTCTCCGCTTCATCCATCCCCTGACTCCATACTAGCACCAACGGGCTGCTAAAGCGTTTCGCAGAAAACACCAAGGAACCTGTTTCTCACTCCAAGCACAAAGCGTGCGCAGCACGAGTCTTGGCACAGCAGAACACTTCCTTTGGCATGCCCTTTGCAGCCTCACTCCAAACGGGGCTCTCCGCTTCATCCATCCCCTGACTCCATACTAGCACCAACGGGCTGCTAAAGCGTTTCGCAGAAAACACCAAGGAAGCTGTTTCTCACTCCAAGCACAAAGCGTGCGCAGCACGAGTCTTGGCACAGCAAAACACTTCCTTTGGCATGCCCTTTGCAGCCTCACTCCAAACGGGGCTCTCCGCTTCATCCATCCCCTGACTCCATACTAGCACCAACGGGCTGCTAAAGCGTTTCGCAGAAAACACCAAGGAACCTGTTTCTCACTCCAAGCACAAAGGGTGCGCAGCACGAGTCTTGGCACAGCAAAACACTTCCTTTGGCATGCCCTTTGCAGCCTCACTCCAAACGGGGCTCTCCGCTTCATCCATCCCCTGACTCCATACTAGCACCAACGGGCTGCTAAAGCGTTTCGCAGAAAACACCAAGGAACCTGTTTCTCACTCCAAGCACAAAGCGTGCGCAGCACGAGTCTTGGCACAGCAAAACACTTCCCTTGGCATGCCCTTTGCAGCCTCACTCCAAACGGGGCTCTCCGCTTCATCCATCCCCTGACTCCATACTAGCACCAACGGGCTGCTAAAGCGTTTCGCAGAAAACACCAAGGAACCTGTTTCTCACTCCAAGCACAAAGCGTGCGCACCACGAGTCTTGGCACAGCAAAACACTTCCTTTGGCATGCCCTTTGCAGCCTCACTCCAAACGGGGCTCTCCGCTTCATCCATCCCCTGACTCCATACTAGCACCAACGGGCTGCTAAAGCGTTCCGCAGAAAACACCAAGGAACCTGTTTCTCACTCCAACCACAAAGCGTGCGCAGCACGAGTCTTGGCACAGCAAAACACTTCCTTTGGCATGCCCTTTGCAGCCTCACTCCAAACGGGGCTCTCCGCTTCATCCATCCCCTGACTCCATACTAGCACCAACGGGCTGCTAAAGCGTTTCGCAGAAAACACCAAGGAACCTGTTTCTCACTCCAAGCACAAAGCGTGCGCAGCACGAGTCTTGGCACAGCAAAACACTTCTCTTGGCATGCCCTTTGCAGCCTCACTCCAAACGGGGCTCTCCGCTTCATCCATCCCCTGACTCCATACTAGCACCAACGGGCTGCTAAAGCGTTTCGCAGAAAACACCAAGGAACCTGTTTCTCACTCCAAGCACAAAGCGTGCGCACCACGAGTCTTGGCACAGCAAAACACTTCTCTTGGCATGCCCTTTGCAGCCTCACTCCAAACGGGGCTCTCCGCTTCATCCATCCCCTGACTCCATACTAGCACCAACGGGCTGCTAAAGCGTTTCGCAGAAAACACCAAGGAACCTGTTTCTCACTCCAAGCACAAAGCGTGCGCACCACGAGTCTTGGCACAGCAAAACACTTCTCTTGGCATGCCCTTTGCAGCCTCACTCCAAACGGGGCTCTCCGCTTCATCCATCCCCTGACTCCATACTAGCACCAACGGGCTGCTAAAGCGTTTCGCAGAAAACACCAAGGAAGCTGTTTCTCACTCCAAGCACAAAGCGTGCGCAGCACGAGTCTTGGCACAGCAAAACACTTCTCTTGGCATGCCCTTTGCAGCCTCACTCCAAACGGGGCTCTCCGCTTCATCCATCCCCTGACTCCATACTAGCACCAGCGGGCTGAAAAAGCGTTTCGCAGGAAACACCAAGGAACCTGTTTCTCACTCCAAGCACAAAGCGTGCGCAGCACGAGTCTTGGCACAGCAAAACACTTCCTTTGGCATGCCCTTTGCAGCCTCACTCCAAACGGGGCTCTCCGCTTCATCCATCCCCTGACTCCATACTAGCACCAACGGCCTGCTAAAGCGTTTCGCAGAAAACACCAAGGAACCTGTTTCTCACTCCAAGCACAAAGCGTGCGCAGCACGAGTCTTGGCACAGCAAAACACTTCCTTTGGCATGCCCTTTGCAGCCTCACTCCAAACGGGGCTCTCCGCTTCATCCATCCCCTGACTCCATACTAGCACCAACGGCCTGCTAAAGCGTTTCGCAGAAAACACCAAGGAACCTGTTTCTCACTCCAAGCACAAAGCGTGCGCAGCACGAGTCTTGGCACAGCAAAACACTTCCTTTGGCATGCCCTTTGCAGCCTCACTCCAAACGGGGCTCTCCGCTTCATCCATCCCCTGACTCCATACTAGCACCAACGGGCTGCTAAAGCGTTTCGCAGAAAACACCAAGGAACCTGTTTCTCACTCCAACCACAAAGCGTGCGCAGCACGAGTCTTGGCACAGCAGAACACTTCCTTTGGCATGCCCTTTGCAGCCTCACTCCAAACGGGGCTCTCCGCTTCATCCATCCCCTGACTCCATACTAGCACCAACGGCCTGCTAAAGCGTTTCGCAGAAAACACCAACGAACCTGTTTCTCACTCCAAGCACAAAGCGTGCGCAGCACGAGTCTTGGCACAGCAAAACACTTCCTTTGGCATGCCCTTTGCAGCCTCACTCCAAACGGGGCTCTCCACTTCATCCATCCCCTGACTCCATACTAGCACCAACGGCCTGCTAAAGCGTTTCGCAGAAAACACCAACGAACCTGTTTCTCACTCCAACCACAAAGGGTGCGCAGCACGAGTCTTGGCACAGCAAAACACTTCCTTTGGCATGCCCTTTGCAGCCTCACTCCAAACGGGGCTCTCCGCTTCATCCATCCCCTGACTCCATACTAGCACCAACGGCCTGCTAAAGCGTTTCGCAGAAAACACCAAGGAACCTGTTTCTCACTCCAAGCACAAAGCGTGCGCACCACGAGTCTTGGCACAGCAAAACACTTCTCTTGGCATGCCCTTTGCAGCCTCACTCCAAACGGGGCTCTCCGCTTCATCCATCCCCTGACTCCATACTAGCACCAACGGGCTGCTAAAGCGTTTCGCAGAAAACACCAAGGAACCTGTTTCTCACTCCAAGCACAAAGCGTGCGCAGCACGAGTCTTGGCACAGCAAAACACTTCCTTTGGCATGCCCTTTGCAGCCTCACTCCAAACGGGGCTCTCCGCTTCATCCATCCCCTGACTCCATACTAGCACCAACGGCCTGCTAAAGCGTTTCGCAGAAAACACCAAGGAACCTGTTTCTCACTCCAAGCACAAAGCGTGCGCAGCACGAGTCTTGGCACAGCAAAACACTTCCTTTGGCATGCCCTTTGCAGCCTCACTCCAAACGGGGCTCTCCGCTTCATCCATCCCCTGACTCCATACTAGCACCAACGGCCTGCTAAAGCGTTTCGCAGAAAACACCAAGGAACCTGTTTCTCACTCCAACCACAAAGCGTGCGCAGCACGAGTCTTGGCACAGCAAAACACTTCCTTTGGCATGCCCTTTGCAGCCTCACTCCAAATGGGGCTCTCCGCTTCATCCATCCCCTGACTCCATACTAGCACCAACGGGCTGCTAAAGCGTTTCGCAGAAAACACCAAGGAACCTGTTTCTCACTCCAAGCACAAAGCGTGCGCAGCACGAGTCTTGGCACAGCAAAACACTTCTCTTGGCATGCCCTTTGCAGCCTCACTCCAAACGGGGCTCTCCGCTTCATCCATCCCCTGACTCCATACTAGCACCAACGGGCTGCTAAAGCGTTTCGCAGAAAACACCAAGGAACCTGTTTCTCACTCCAAGCACAAAGCGTGCGCAGCACGAGTCTTGGCACAGCAAAACACTTCTCTTGGCATGCCCTTTGCAGCCTCACTCCAAACGGGGCTCTCCGCTTCATCCATCCCCTGACTCCATACTAGCACCAACGGCCTGCTAAAGCGTTTCGCAGAAAACACCAAGGAACCTGTTTCTCACTCCAAGCACAAAGCGTGCGCAGCACGAGTCTTGGCACAGCAAAACACTTCCTTTGGCATGCCCTTTGCAGCCTCACTCCAAACGGGGCTCTCCCCTTCATCCATCCCCTGACTCCATACTAGCACCAACGGCCTGCTAAAGCGTTTCGCAGAAAACACCAAGGAACCTGTTTCTCACTCCAAGCACAAAGCGTGCGCAGCACGAGTCTTGGCACAGCAAAACACTTCTCTTGGCATGCCCTTTGCAGCCTCACTCCAAACGGGGCTCTCCGCTTCATCCATCCCCTGACTCCATACTAGCACCAACGGGCTGCTAAAGCGTTTCGCAGAAAACACCAAGGAACCTGTTTCTCACTCCAAGCACAAAGCGTGCGCAGCACGAGTCTTGGCACAGCAAAACACTTCTCTTGGCATGCCCTTTGCAGCCTCACTCCAAACGGGGCTCTCCGCTTCATCCATCCCCTGACTCCATACTAGCACCAACGGGCTGCTAAAGCGTTTCGCAGAAAACACCAAGGAACCTGTTTCTCACTCCAAGCACAAAGCGTGCGCAGCACGAGTCTTGGCACAGCAAAACACTTCCTTTGGCATGCCCTTTGCAGCCTCACTCCAAACGGGGCTCTCCGCTTCATCCATCCCCTGACTCCATACTAGCACCAACGGGCTGCTAAAGCGTTTCGCAGAAAACACCAAGGAACCTGTTTCTCACTCCAAGCACAAAGCGTGCGCAGCACGAGTCTTGGCACAGCAAAACACTTCCTTTGGCATGCCCTTTGCAGCCTCACTCCAAACGGGGCTCTCCGCTTCATCCATCCCCTGACTCCATACTAGCACCAACGGGCTGCTAAAGCGTTCCGCAGAAAACACCAAGGAACCTGTTTCTCACTCCAACCACAAAGCGTGCGCAGCACGAGTCTTGGCACAGCAAAACACTTCCTTTGGCATGCCCTTTGCAGCCTCACTCCAAATGGGGCTCTCCGCTTCATCCATGCCCTGACTCCATACTAGCACCAACGGGCTGCTAAAGCGTTTCGCAGAAAACACCAAGGAACCTGTTTCTCACTCCAAGCACAAAGCGTGCGCAGCACGAGTCTTGGCACAGCAAAACACTTCCTTTGGCATGCCCTTTGCAGCCTCACTCCAAACGGGGCTCTCCGCTTCATCCATCCCCTGACTCCATACTAGCACCAACGGGCTGCTAAAGCGTTTCGCAGAAAACACCAAGGAACCTGTTTCTCACTCCAAGCACAAAGCGTGCGCACCACGAGTCTTGGCACAGCAAAACACTTCCTTTGGCATGCCCTTTGCAGCCTCACTCCAAACGGGGCTCTCCGCTTCATCCATCCCCTGACTCCATACTAGCACCAACGGGCTGCTAAAGCGTTCCGCAGAAAACACCAAGGAACCTGTTTCTCACTCCAACCACAAAGCGTGCGCAGCACGAGTCTTGGCACAGCAAAACACTTCCTTTGGCATGCCCTTTGCAGCCTCACTCCAAACGGGGCTCTCCGCTTCATCCATCCCCTGACTCCATACTAGCACCAACGGGCTGCTAAAGCGTTTCGCAGAAAACACCAAGGAAGCTGTTTCTCACTCCAAGCACAAAGCGTGCGCAGCACGAGTCTTGGCACAGCAAAACACTTCCTTTGGCATGCCCTTTGCAGCCTCACTCCAAACGGGGCTCTCCGCTTCATCCATCCCCTGACTCCATACTAGCACCAACGGCCTGCTAAAGCGTTTCGCAGAAAACACCAAGGAACCTGTTTCTCACTCCAAGCACAAAGCGTGCGCAGCACGAGTCTTGGCACAGCAAAACACTTCCTTTGGCATGCCCTTTGCAGCCTCACTCCAAACGGGGCTCTCCGCTTCATCCATCCCCTGACTCCATACTAGCACCAACGGCCTGCTAAAGCGTTTCGCAGAAAACACCAAGGAACCTGTTTCTCACTCCAAGCACAAAGCTTGCGCACCACGAGTCTTGGCACAGCAAAACACTTTTCTTGGCATGCCCTTTGCAGCCTCACTCCAAACGGGGCTCTCCGCTTCATCCATCCCCTGACTCCATACTAGCACCAACGGCCTGCTAAAGCGTTTCGCAGAAAACACCAAGGAACCTGTTTCTCACTCCAAGCACAAAGCGTGCGCACCACGAGTCTTGGCACAGCAAAACACTTCTCTTGGCATGCCCTTTGCAGCCTCACTCCAAACGGGGCTCTCCGCTTCATCCATCCCCTGACTCCATACTAGCACCAACGGGCTGCTAAAACGTTTCGCAGAAAACACCAAGGAACCTGTTTCTCACTCCAAGCACAAAGCGTGCGCAGCACGAGTCTTGGCACAGCAAAACACTTCTCTTGGCATGCCCTTTGCAGCCTCACTCCAAACGGGGCTCTCCGCTTCATCCATCCCCTGACTCCATACTAGCACCAACGGGCTGCTAAAGCGTTTCGCAGAAAACACCAAGGAACCTGTTTCTCACTCCAAGCACAAAGCGTGCGCAGCACGAGTCTTGGCACAGCAAAACACTTCCTTTGGCATGCCCTTTGCAGCCTCACTCCAAACGGGGCTCTCCGCTTCATCCATCCCCTGACTCCATACTAGCACCAACGGGCTGCTAAAGCGTTTCGCAGAAATCACCAAGGAACCTGTTTCTCACTCCAAGCACAAAGCGTGCGCAGCACGAGTCTTGGCACAGCAAAACACTTCCTTTGGCATGCCCTTTGCAGTCTCACTCCAAACGGGGCTCTCCGCTTCATCCATCCCCTGACTCCATACTAGCACCAACGGGCTGCTAAAGCGTTTCGCAGAAAACACCAAGGAACCTGTTTCTCACTCCAAGCACAAAGCGTGCGCAGCACGAGTCTTGGCACAGCAAAACACTTCCTTTGGCATGCCCTTTGCAGCCTCACTCCAAACGGGGCTCTCCGCTTCATCCATCCCCTGACTCCATACTAGCACCAACGGCCTGCTAAAGCGTTTCGCAGAAAACACCAAGGAACCTGTTTCTCACTCCAAGCACAAAGCGTGCGCAGCACGAGTCTTGGCACAGCAAAACACTTCCTTTGGCATGCCCTTTGCAGCCTCACTCCAAACGGGGCTCTCCGCTTCATCCATCCCCTGACTCCATACTAGCACCAACGGCCTGCTAAAGCGTTTCGCAGAAAACACCAAGGAACCTGTTTCTCACTCCAAGCACAAAGCGTGCGCAGCACGAGTCTTGGCACAGCAAAACACTTCCCTTGGCATGCCCTTTGCAGCCTCACTCCAAACGGGGCTCTCCGCTTCATCCATCCCCTGACTCCATACTAGCACCAACGGGCTGCTAAAGCGTTTCGCAGAAAACACCAAGGAACCTGTTTCTCACTCCAAGCACAAAGCGTGCGCACCACGAGTCTTGGCACAGCAAAACACTTCCTTTGGCATGCCCTTTGCAGCCTCACTCCAAACGGGGCTCTCCGCTTCATCCATCCCCTGACTCCATACTAGCACCAACGGGCTGCTAAAGCGTTCCGCAGAAAACACCAAGGAACCTGTTTCTCACTCCAACCACAAAGCGTGCGCAGCACGAGTCTTGGCACAGCAAAACACTTCCTTTGGCATGCCCTTTGCAGCCTCACTCCAAACGGGGCTCTCCGCTTCATCCATCCCCTGACTCCATACTAGCACCAACGGGCTGCTAAAGCGTTTCGCAGAAAACACCAAGGAACCTGTTTCTCACTCCAAGCACAAAGCGTGCGCAGCACGAGTCTTGGCACAGCAAAACACTTCTCTTGGCATGCCCTTTGCAGCCTCACTCCAAACGGGGCTCTCCGCTTCATCCATCCCCTGACTCCATACTAGCACCAACGGGCTGCTAAAGCGTTTCGCAGAAAACACCAAGGAACCTGTTTCTCACTCCAAGCACAAAGCGTGCGCACCACGAGTCTTGGCACAGCAAAACACTTCTCTTGGCATGCCCTTTGCAGCCTCACTCCAAACGGGGCTCTCCGCTTCATCCATCCCCTGACTCCATACTAGCACCAACGGGCTGCTAAAGCGTTTCGCAGAAAACACCAAGGAACCTGTTTCTCACTCCAAGCACAAAGCGTGCGCACCACGAGTCTTGGCACAGCAAAACACTTCTCTTGGCATGCCCTTTGCAGCCTCACTCCAAACGGGGCTCTCCGCTTCATCCATCCCCTGACTCCATACTAGCACCAACGGGCTGCTAAAGCGTTTCGCAGAAAACACCAAGGAACCTGTTTCTCACTCCAAGCACAAAGCGTGCGCAGCACGAGTCTTGGCACAGCAAAACACTTCTCTTGGCATGCCCTTTGCAGCCTCACTCCAAACGGGGCTCTCCGCTTCATCCATCCCCTGACTCCATACTAGCACCAGCGGGCTGAAAAAGCGTTTCGCAGGAAACACCAAGGAACCTGTTTCTCACTCCAAGCACAAAGCGTGCGCAGCACGAGTCTTGGCACAGCAAAACACTTCCTTTGGCATGCCCTTTGCAGCCTCACTCCAAACGGGGCTCTCCGCTTCATCCATCCCCTGACTCCATACTAGCACCAACGGCCTGCTAAAGCGTTTCGCAGAAAACACCAAGGAACCTGTTTCTCACTCCAAGCACAAAGCGTGCGCAGCACGAGTCTTGGCACAGCAAAACACTTCCTTTGGCATGCCCTTTGCAGCCTCACTCCAAACGGGGCTCTCCGCTTCATCCATCCCCTGACTCCATACTAGCACCAACGGCCTGCTAAAGCGTTTCGCAGAAAACACCAAGGAACCTGTTTCTCACTCCAAGCACAAAGCGTGCGCAGCACGAGTCTTGGCACAGCAAAACACTTCCTTTGGCATGCCCTTTGCAGCCTCACTCCAAACGGGGCTCTCCGCTTCATCCATCCCCTGACTCCATACTAGCACCAACGGCCTGCTAAAGCGTTTCGCAGAAAACACCAAGGAACCTGTTTCTCACTCCAAGCACAAAGCGTGCGCAGCACGAGTCTTGGCACAGCAAAACACTTCCCTTGGCATGCCCTTTGCAGCCTCACTCCAAACGGGGCTCTCCGCTTCATCCATCCCCTGACTCCATACTAGCACCAACGGGCTGCTAAAGCGTTTCGCAGAAAACACCAAGGAACCTGTTTCTCACTCCAAGCACAAAGCGTGCGCACCACGAGTCTTGGCACAGCAAAACACTTCCTTTGGCATGCCCTTTGCAGCCTCACTCCAAACGGGGCTCTCCGCTTCATCCATCCCCTGACTCCATACTAGCACCAACGGGCTGCTAAAGCGTTCCGCAGAAAACACCAAGGAACCTGTTTCTCACTCCAAGCACAAAGCGTGCGCAGCACGAGTCTTGGCACAGCAAAACACTTCCTTTGGCATGCCCTTTGCAGCCTCACTCCAAACGGGGCTCTCCGCTTCATCCATCCCCTGACTCCATACTAGCACCAACGGGCTGCTAAAGCGTTTCGCAGAAAACACCAAGGAACCTGTTTCTCACTCCAAGCACAAAGCGTGCGCAGCACGAGTCTTGGCACAGCAAAACACTTCTCTTGGCATGCCCTTTGCAGCCTCACTCCAAACGGGGCTCTCCGCTTCATCCATCCCCTGACTCCATGCTAGCACCAACGGGCTGCTAAAGCGTTTCGCAGAAAACACCAAGGAACCTGTTTCTCACTCCAAGCACAAAGCGTGCGCACCACGAGTCTTGGCACAGCAAAACACTTCTCTTGGCATGCCCTTTGCAGCCTCACTCCAAACGGGGCTCTCCGCTTCATCCATCCCCTGACTCCATACTAGCACCAACGGGCTGCTAAAGCGTTTCGCAGAAAACACCAAGGAACCTGTTTCTCACTCCAAGCACAAAGCGTGCGCACCACGAGTCTTGGCACAGCAAAACACTTCTCTTGGCATGCCCTTTGCAGCCTCACTCCAAACGGGGCTCTCCGCTTCATCCATCCCCTGACTCCATACTAGCACCAACGGGCTGCTAAAGCGTTTCGCAGAAAACACCAAGGAACCTGTTTCTCACTCCAAGCACAAAGCGTGCGCAGCACGAGTCTTGGCACAGCAAAACACTTCTCTTGGCATGCCCTTTGCAGCCTCACTCCAAACGGGGCTCTCCGCTTCATCCATCCCCTGACTCCATACTAGCACCAGCGGGCTGAAAAAGCGTTTCGCAGGAAACACCAAGGAACCTGTTTCTCACTCCAAGCACAAAGCGTGCGCAGCACGAGTCTTGGCACAGCAAAACACTTCCTTTGGCATGCCCTTTGCAGCCTCACTCCAAACGGGGCTCTCCGCTTCATCCATCCCCTGACTCCATACTAGCACCAACGGCCTGCTAAAGCGTTTCGCAGAAAACACCAAGGAAGCTGTTTCTCACTCCAAGCACAAAGCGTGCGCAGCACGAGTCTTGGCACAGCAAAACACTTCCTTTGGCATGCCCTTTGCAGCCTCACTCCAAACGGGGCTCTCCGCTTCATCCATCCCCTGACTCCATACTAGCACCAACGGCCTGCTAAAGCGTTTCGCAGAAAACACCAAGGAACCTGTTTCTCACTCCAAGCACAAAGCGTGCGCAGCACGAGTCTTGGCACAGCAAAACACTTCCTTTGGCATGCCCTTTGCAGCCTCACTCCAAACGGGGCTCTCCGCTTCATCCATCCCCTGACTCCATACTAGCACCAACGGGCTGCTAAAGCGTTTCGCAGAAAACACCAAGGAACCTGTTTCTCACTCCAACCACAAAGCGTGCGCAGCACGAGTCTTGGCACAGCAGAACACTTCCTTTGGCATGCCCTTTGCAGCCTCACTCCAAACGGGGCTCTCCGCTTCATCCATCCCCTGACTCCATACTAGCACCAACGGCCTGCTAAAGCGTTTCGCAGAAAACACCAACGAACCTGTTTCTCACTCCAAGCACAAAGCGTGCGCAGCATGAGTCTTGGCACAGCAAAACACTTCCTTTGGCATGCCCTTTGCAGCCTCACTCCAAACGGGGCTCTCCACTTCATCCATCCCCTGACTCCATACTAGCACCAACGGCCTGCTAAAGCGTTTCGCAGAAAACACCAACGAACCTGTTTCTCACTCCAACCACAAAGGGTGCGCAGCACGAGTCTTGGCACAGCAAAACACTTCCTTTGGCATGCCCTTTGCAGCCTCACTCCAAACGGGGCTCTCCGCTTCATCCATCCCCTGACTCCATACTAGCACCAACGGCCTGCTAAAGCGTTTCGCAGAAAACACCAAGGAACCTGTTTCTCACTCCAAGCACAAAGCGTGCGCACCACGAGTCTTGGCACAGCAAAACACTTCTCTTGGCATGCCCTTTGCAGCCTCACTCCAAACGGGGCTCTCCGCTTCATCCATCCCCTGACTCCATACTAGCACCAACGGGCTGCTAAAGCGTTTCGCAGAAAACACCAAGGAACCTGTTTCTCACTCCAAGCACAAAGCGTGCGCAGCACGAGTCTTGGCACAGCAAAACACTTCCTTTGGCATGCCCTTTGCAGCCTCACTCCAAACGGGGCTCTCCGCTTCATCCATCCCCTGACTCCATACTAGCACCAACGGCCTGCTAAAGCGTTTCGCAGAAAACACCAAGGAACCTGTTTCTCACTCCAAGCACAAAGCGTGCGCACCACGAGTCTTGGCACAGCAAAACACTTCTCTTGGCATGCCCTTTGCAGCCTCACTCCAAACGGGGCTCTCCGCTTCATCCATCCCCTGACTCCATACTAGCACCAACGGGCTGCTAAAGCGTTTCGCAGAAAACACCAAGGAACCTGTTTCTCACTCCAAGCACAAAGCGTGCGCAGCACGAGTCTTGGCACAGCAAAACACTTCCTTTGGCATGCCCTTTGCAGCCTCACTCCAAACGGGGCTCTCCGCTTCATCCATCCCCTGACTCCATACTAGCACCAACGGCCTGCTAAAGCGTTTCGCAGAAAACACCAAGGAACCTGTTTCTCACTCCAAGCACAAAGCGTGCGCAGCACGAGTCTTGGCACAGCAAAACACTTCCTTTGGCATGCCCTTTGCAGCCTCACTCCAAATGGGGCTCTCCGCTTCATCCATCCCCTGACTCCATACTAGCACCAACGGGCTGCTAAAGCGTTTCGCAGAAAACACCAAGGAACCTGTTTCTCACTCCAAGCACAAAGCGTGCGCAGCACGAGTCTTGGCACAGCAAAACACTTCTCTTGGCATGCCCTTTGCAGCCTCACTCCAAACGGGGCTCTCCGCTTCATCCATCCCCTGACTCCATACTAGCACCAACGGGCTGCTAAAGCGTTTCGCAGAAAACACCAAGGAACCTGTTTCTCACTCCAAGCACAAAGCGTGCGCAGCACGAGTCTTGGCACAGCAAAACACTTCTCTTGGCATGCCCTTTGCAGCCTCACTCCAAACGGGGCTCTCCGCTTCATCCATCCCCTGACTCCATACTAGCACCAACGGCCTGCTAAAGCGTTTCGCAGAAAACACCAAGGAACCTGTTTCTCACTCCAAGCACAAAGCGTGCGCAGCACGAGTCTTGGCACAGCAAAACACTTCCTTTGGCATGCCCTTTGCAGCCTCACTCCAAACGGGGCTCTCCCCTTCATCCATCCCCTGACTCCATACTAGCACCAACGGCCTGCTAAAGCGTTTCGCAGAAAACACCAAGGAAGCTGTTTCTCACTCCAAGCACAAAGCGTGCGCAGCACGAGTCTTGGCACAGCAAAACACTTCTCTTGGCATGCCCTTTGCAGCCTCACTCCAAACGGGGCTCTCCGCTTCATCCATCCCCTGACTCCATACTAGCACCAACGGGCTGCTAAAGCGTTTCGCAGAAAACACCAAGGAACCTGTTTCTCACTCCAAGCACAAAGCGTGCGCAGCACGAGTCTTGGCACAGCAAAACACTTCTCTTGGCATGCCCTTTGCAGCCTCACTCCAAACGGGGCTCTCCGCTTCATCCATCCCCTGACTCCATACTAGCACCAACGGGCTGCTAAAGCGTTTCGCAGAAAACACCAAGGAACCTGTTTCTCACTCCAAGCACAAAGCGTGCGCAGCACGAGTCTTGGCACAGCAAAACACTTCCTTTGGCATGCCCTTTGCAGCCTCACTCCAAACGGGGCTCTCCGCTTCATCCATCCCCTGACTCCATACTAGCACCAACGGGCTGCTAAAGCGTTTCGCAGAAAACACCAAGGAACCTGTTTCTCACTCCAAGCACAAAGCGTGCGCAGCACGAGTCTTGGCACAGCAAAACACTTCCTTTGGCATGCCCTTTGCAGCCTCACTCCAAACGGGGCTCTCCGCTTCATCCATCCCCTGACTCCATACTAGCACCAACGGGCTGCTAAAGCGTTCCGCAGAAAACACCAAGGAACCTGTTTCTCACTCCAACCACAAAGCGTGCGCAGCACGAGTCTTGGCACAGCAAAACACTTCCTTTGGCATGCCCTTTGCAGCCTCACTCCAAATGGGGCTCTCCGCTTCATCCATGCCCTGACTCCATACTAGCACCAACGGGCTGCTAAAGCGTTTCGCAGAAAACACCAAGGAACCTGTTTCTCACTCCAAGCACAAAGCGTGCGCAGCACGAGTCTTGGCACAGCAAAACACTTCCTTTGGCATGCCCTTTGCAGCCTCACTCCAAACGGGGCTCTCCGCTTCATCCATCCCCTGACTCCATACTAGCACCAACGGGCTGCTAAAGCGTTTCGCAGAAAACACCAACGAACCTGTTTCTCACTCCAAGCACAAAGCGTGCGCAGCACGAGTCTTGGCACAGCAAAACACTTCCTTTGGCATGCCCTTTGCAGCCTCACTCCAAATGGGGCTCTCCGCTTCATCCATGCCCTGACTCCATACTAGCACCAACGGGCTGCTAAAGCGTTTCGCAGAAAACACCAAGGAAGCTGTTTCTCACTCCAAGCACAAAGCGTGCGCACCACGAGTCTTGGCACAGCAAAACACTTCTCTTGGCATGCCCTTTGCAGCCTCACTCCAAACGGGGCTCTCCGCTTCATCCATCCCCTGACTCCATACTAGCACCAACGGGCTGCTAAAGCGTTTCGCAGAAAACACCAAGGAACCTGTTTCTCACTCCAAGCACAAAGCATGCGCAGCACGAGTCTTGGCACAGCAGAACACTTCCTTTGGCATGCCCTTTGCAGCCTCACTCCAAACGGGGCTCTCCGCTTCATCCATCCCCTGACTCCATACTAGCACCAACGGGCTGCTAAAGCGTTTCGCAGAAAACACCAAGGAACCTGTTTCTCACTCCAACCACAAAGCGTGCGCAGCACGAGTCTTGGCACAGCAAAACACTTCCTTTGGCATGCCCTTTGCAGCCTCACTCCAAACGGGGCTCTCCGCTTCATCCATCCCCTGACTCCATACTAGCACCAACGGCCTGCTAAAGCGTTTCGCAGAAAACACCAAGGAACCTGTTTCTCACTCCAAGCACAAAGCGTGCGCAGCACGAGTCTTGGCACAGCAAAACACTTCCTTTGGCATGCCCTTTGCAGCCTCACTCCAAACGGGGCTCTCCGCTTCATCCATCCCCTGACTCCATACTAGCACCAACGGGCTGCTAAAGCGTTTCGCAGAAAACACCAAGGAACCTGTTTCTCACTCCAAGCACAAAGCGTGCGCAGCACGAGTCTTGGCACAGCAAAACACTTCTCTTGGCATGCCCTTTGCAGCCTCACTCCAAACGGGGCTCTCCGCTTCATCCATCCCCTGACTCCATACTAGCACCAACGGGCTGCTAAAGCGTTTCGCAGAAAACACCAACGAACCTGTTTCTCACTCCAAGCACAAAGCGTGCGCAGCACGAGTCTTGGCACAGCAAAACACTTCCTTTGGCATGCCCTTTGCAGCCTCACTCCAAACGGGGCTCTCCGCTTCATCCATCCCCTGACTCCATACTAGCACCAACGGGCTGCTAAAGCGTTCCGCAGAAAACACCAAGGAACCTGTTTCTCACTCCAACCACAAAGCGTGCGCAGCACGAGTCTTGGCACAGCAAAACACTTCCTTTGGCATGCCCTTTGCAGCCTCACTCCAAATGGGGCTCTCCGCTTCATCCATGCCCTGACTCCATACTAGCACCAACGGGCTGCTAAAGCGTTTCGCAGAAAACACCAAGGAAGCTGTTTCTCACTCCAAGCACAAAGCGTGCGCAGCACGAGTCTTGGCACAGCAAAACACTTCCTTTGGCATGCCCTTTGCAGCCTCACTCCAAACGGGGCTCTCCGCTTCATCCATCCCCTGACTCCATACTAGCACCAACGGGCTGCTAAAGCGTTTCGCAGAAAACACCAAGGAAGCTGTTTCTCACTCCAAGCACAAAGCGTGCGCAGCACGAGTCTTGGCACAGCAAAACACTTCCTTTGGCATGCCCTTTGCAGCCTCACTCCAAACGGGGCTCTCCGCTTCATCCATCCCCTGACTCCATACTAGCACCAACGGCCTGCTAAAGCGTTTCGCAGAAAACACCAAGGAACCTGTTTCTCACTCCAACCACAAAGCGTGCGCAGCACGAGTCTTGGCACAGCAAAACACTTCCTTTGGCATGCCCTTTGCAGCCTCACTCCAAACGGGGCTCTCCGCTTCATCCATCCCCTGACTCCATACTAGCACCAACGGGCTGCTAAAGCGTTTCGCAGAAAACACCAAGGAACCTGTTTCTCACTCCAAGCACAAAGCGTGCGCACCACGAGTCTTGGCACAGCAAAACACTTCCTTTGGCATGCCCTTTGCAGCCTCACTCCAAATGGGGCTCTCCGCTTCATCCATGCCCTGACTCCATACTAGCACCAACGGCCTGCTAAAGCGTTTCGCAGAAAACACCAAGGAACCTGTTTCTCACTCCAAGCACAAAGCGTGCGCAGCACGAGTCTTGGCACAGCAAAACACTTCCTTTGGCATGCCCTTTGCAGCCTCACTCCAAACGGGGCTCTCCGCTTCATCCATCCCCTGACTCCATACTAGCACCAACGGGCTGCTAAAGCGTTTCGCAGAAAACACCAAGGAAGCTGTTTCTCACTCCAAGCACAAAGCGTGCGCAGCACGAGTCTTGGCACAGCAAAACACTTCCTTTGGCATGCCCTTTGCAGCCTCACTCCAAACGGGGCTCTCCGCTTCATCCATCCCCTGACTCCATACTAGCACCAACGGGCTGCTAAAGCGTTTCGCAGAAAACACCAAGGAAGCTGTTTCTCACTCCAAGCACAAAGCGTGCGCAGCACGAGTCTTGGCACAGCAAAACACTTCCTTTGGCATGCCCTTTGCAGCCTCACTCCAAACGGGGCTCTCCGCTTCATCCATCCCCTGACTCCATACTAGCACCAACGGGCTGCTAAAGCGTTTCGCAGAAAACACCAAGGAAGCTGTTTCTCACTCCAAGCACAAAGCGTGCGCAGCACGAGTCTTGGCACAGCAAAACACTTCCTTTGGCATGCCCTTTGCAGCCTCACTCCAAACGGGGCTCTCCGCTTCATCCATCCCCTGACTCCATACTAGCACCAACGGGCTGCTAAAGCGTTCCGCAGAAAACACCAAGGAACCTGTTTCTCACTCCAACCACAAAGCGTGCGCAGCACGAGTCTTGGCACAGCAAAACACTTCCTTTGGCATGCCCTTTGCAGCCTCACTCCAAATGGGGCTCTCCGCTTCATCCATCCCCTGACTCCATACTAGCACCAACGGCCTGCTAAAGCGTTTCGCAGAAAACACCAAGGAACCTGTTTCTCACTCCAAGCACAAAGCGTGCGCAGCACGAGTCTTGGCACAGCAGAACACTTCCTTTGGCATGCCCTTTGCAGCCTCACTCCAAACGGGGCTCTCCGCTTCATCCATCCCCTGACTCCATACTAGCACCAACGGGCTGCTAAAGCGTTTCGCAGAAAACACCAAGGAACCTGTTTCTCACTCCAAGCACAAAGCGTGCGCAGCACGAGTCTTGGCACAGCAGAACACTTCCTTTGGCATGCCCTTTGCAGCCTCACTCCAAACGGGGCTCTCCGCTTCATCCATCCCCTGACTCCATACTAGCACCAACGGGCTGCTAAAGCGTTTCGCAGAAAACACCAACGAACCTGTTTCTCACTCCAAGCACAAAGCGTGCGCACCACGAGTCTTGGCACAGCAAAACACTTCTCTTGGCATGCCCTTTGCAGCCTCACTCCAAATGGGGCTCTCCGCTTCATCCATCCCCTGACTCCATACTAGCACCAACGGGCTGCTAAAGCGTTTCGCAGAAAACACCAAGGAAGCTGTTTCTCACTCCAACCACAAAGCGTGCGCAGCACGAGTCCTGGCACAGCAAAACACTTCCTTTGGCATGCCCTTTGCAGCCTCACTCCAAACGGGGCTCTCCGCTTCATCCATCCCCTGACTCCATACTAGCACCAACGGGCTGCTAAAGCGTTTCGCAGAAAACACCAAGGAACCTGTTTCTCACTCCAAGCACAAAGCGTGCGCAGCACGAGTCCTGGCACAGCAAAACACTTCTCTTGGCATGCCCTTTGCAGCCTCACTCCAAACGGGGCTCTCCGCTTCATCCATCCCCTGACTCCATACTAGCACCAACGGGCTGCTAAAGCGTTTCGCAGAAAACACCAAGGAACCTGTTTCTCACTCCAAGCACAAAGCGTGCGCAGCACGAGTCTTGGCACAGCAAAACACTTCTCTTGGCATGCCCTTTGCAGCCTCACTCCAAACGGGGCTCTCCGCTTCATCCATCCCCTGACTCCATACTAGCACCAACGGGCTGCTAAAGCGTTTCGCAGAAAACACCAAGGAAGCTGTTTCTCACTCCAAGCACAAAGTGTGCGCAGCACGAGTCTTGGCACAGCAAAACACTTCCTTTGGCATGCCCTTTGCAGCCTCACTCCAAACGGGGCTCTCCGCTTCATCCATCCCCTGACTCCATACTAGCACCAACGGCCTGCTAAAGCGTTTCGCAGAAAACACCAAGGAAGCTGTTTCTCACTCCAAGCACAAAGCGTGCGCAGCACGAGTCTTGGCACAGCAGAACACTTCCTTTGGCATTCCCTTTGCAGCCTCACTCCAAACGGGGCTCTCCGCTTCATCCATCCCCTGACTCCATACTAGCACCAACGGGCTGCTAAAGCGTTTCGCAGAAAACACCAAGGAACCTGTTTCTCACTCCAAGCACAAAGCGTGCGCAGCACGAGTCTTGGCACAGCAAAACACTTCCTTTGGCATGCCCTTTGCAGCCTCACTCCAAACGGGGCTCTCCGCTTCATCCATCCCCTGACTCCATACTAGCACCAACAGGCTGCTAAAGCGTTTCGCAGAAAACACCAAGGAACCTGTTTCTCACTCCAAGCACAAAGCGTGCGCAGCACGAGTCTTGGCACAGCAAAACACTTCCTTTGGCATGCCCTTTGCAGCCTCACTCCAAACGGGGCTCTCCGCTTCATCCATCCCCTGACTCCATACTAGCACCAACGGGCTGCTAAAGCGTTTCGCAGAAAACACCAACGAACCTGTTTCTCACTCCAAGCACAAAGCGTGCGCACCACGAGTCTTGGCACAGCAAAACACTTCTCTTGGCATGCCCTTTGCAGCCTCACTCCAAATGGGGCTCTCCGCTTCATCCATCCCCTGACTCCATACTAGCACCAACGGCCTGCTAAAGCGTTTCGCAGAAAACACCAAGGAAGCTGTTTCTCACTCCAACCACAAAGCGTGCGCAGCACGAGTCTTGGCACAGCAAAACACTTCTCTTGGCATGCCCTTTGCAGCCTCACTCCAAACGGGGCTCTCCGCTTCATCCATCCCCTGACTCCATACTAGCACCAACGGCCTGCTAAAGCGTTTCGCAGAAAACACCAAGGAAGCTGTTTCTCACTCCAAGCACAAAGTGTGCGCAGCACGAGTCTTGGCACAGCAAAACACTTCCTTTGGCATGCCCTTTGCAGCCTCACTCCAAACGGGGCTCTCCGCTTCATCCATCCCCTGACTCCATACTAGCACCAACGGGCTGCTAAAGCGTTTCGCAGAAAACACCAAGGAACCTGTTTCTCACTCCAAGCACAAAGCGTGCGCAGCACGAGTCTTGGCACAGCAGAACACTTCCTTTGGCATTCCCTTTGCAGCCTCACTCCAAACGGGGCTCTCCGCTTCATCCATCCCCTGACTCCATACTAGCACCAACGGGCTGCTAAAGCGTTTCGCAGAAAACACCAAGGAACCTGTTTCTCACTCCAAGCACAAAGCGTGCGCAGCACGAGTCTTGGCACAGCAAAACACTTCCTTTGGCATGCCCTTTGCAGCCTCACTCCAAACGGGGCTCTCCGCTTCATCCATCCCCTGACTCCATACTAGCACCAACGGGCTGCTAAAGCGTTTCGCAGAAAACACCAAGGAACCTGTTTCTCACTCCAAGCACAAAGCGTGCGCAGCACGAGTCTTGGCACAGCAAAACACTTCCTTTGGCATGCCCTTTGCAGCCTCACTCCAAACGGGGCTCTCCGCTTCATCCATCCCCTGACTCCATACTAGCACCAACGGGCTGCTAAAGCGTTTCGCAGAAAACACCAAGGAACCTGTTTCTCACTCCAACCACAAAGCGTGCGCAGCACGAGTCTTGGCACAGCAAAACACTTCTCTTGGCATGCCCTTTGCAGCCTCACTCCAAACGGGGCTCTCCGCTTCATCCATCCCCTGACTCCATACTAGCACCAACGGGCTGCTAAAGCGTTTCGCAGAAAACACCAAGGAACCTGTTTCTCACTCCAAGCACAAAGCGTGCGCAGCACGAGTCTTGGCACAGCAAAACACTTCCTTTGGCATGCCCTTTGCAGCCTCACTCCAAACGGGGCTCTCCGCTTCATCCATCCCCTGACTCCATACTAGCACCAACGGGCTGCTAAAGCGTTTCGCAGAAAACACCAAGGAACCTGTTTCTCACTCCAAGCACAAAGCGTGCGCAGCACGAGTCTTGGCACAGCAAAACACTTCTCTTGGCATGCCCTTTGCAGCCTCACTCCAAACGGGGCTCTCCGCTTCATCCATCCCGTGACTCCATACTAGCACCAACGGGCTGCTAAAGCGTTTCGCAGAAAACACCAAGGAACCTGTTTCTCACTCCAAGCACAAAGCGTGCGCAGCACGAGTCTTGGCACAGCAAAACACTTCCTTTGGCATGCCCTTTGCAGCCTCACTCCAAACGGGGCTCTCCGCTTCATCCATCCCCTGACTCCATACTAGCACCAACGGGCTGCTAAAGCGTTTCGCAGAAAACACCAAGGAAGCTGTTTCTCACTCCAAGCACAAAGCGTGCGCAGCACGAATCTTGGCACAGCAAAACACTTCCTTTGGCATGCCCTTTGCAGCCTCACTCCAAACGGGGCTCTCCGCTTCATCCATCCCCTGACTCCATACTAGCACCAACGGGCTGCTAAAGCGTTTCGCAGAAAACACCAAGGAAGCTGTTTCTCACTCCAAGCACAAAGCGTGCGCACCACGAGTCTTGGCACAGCAAAACACTTCTCTTGGCATGCCCTTTGCAGCCTCACTCCAAATGGGGCTCTCCGCTTCATCCATCCCCTGACTCCATACTAGCACCAACGGGCTGCTAAAGCGTTTCGCAGAAAACACCAAGGAACCTGTTTCTCACTCCAAGCACAAAGCGTGCGCAGCACGAGTCTTGGCACAGCAAAACACTTCCTTTGGCATGCCCTTTGCAGCCTCACTCCAAACGGGGCTCTCCGCTTCATCCATCCCCTGACTCCATACTAGCACCAACGGGCTGCTAAAGCGTTTCGCAGAAAACACCAAGGAACCTGTTTCTCACTCCAACCACAAAGCGTGCGCAGCACGAGTCTTGGCACAGCAAAACACTTCCTTTGGCATGCCCTTTGCAGCCTCACTCCAAACGGGGCTCTCCGCTTCATCCATCCCCTGACTCCATACTAGCACCAACGGGCTGCTAAAGCGTTTCGCAGAAAACACCAAGGAAGCTGTTTCTCACTCCAAGCACAAAGCGTGCGCAGCACGAGTCTTGGCACAGCAAAACACTTCCTTTGGCATGCCCTTTGCAGCCTCACTCCAAACGGGGCTCTCCGCTTCATCCATCCCCTGACTCCATACTAGCACCAACGGGCTGCTAAAGCGTTTCGCAGAAAACACCAAGGGACCTGTTTCTCACTCCAAGCACAAAGCGTGCGCAGCACGAGTCTTGGCACAGCAAAACACTTCCTTTGGCATGCCCTTTGCAGCCTCACTCCAAACGGGGCTCTCCGCTTCATCCATCCCCTGACTCCATACTAGCACCAACGGGCTGCTAAAGCGTTTCGCAGAAAACACCAAGGAAGCTGTTTCTCACTCCAAGCACAAAGCGTGCGCAGCACGAGTCTTGGCACAGCAAAACACTTCCTTTGGCATGCCCTTTGCAGCCTCACTCCAAACGGGGCTCTCCGCTTCATCCATCCCCTGACTCCATACTAGCACCAACGGGCTGCTAAAGCGTTTCGCAGAAAACACCAAGGAAGCTGTTTCTCACTCCAAGCACAAAGCGTGCGCAGCACGAGTCTTGGCACAGCAAAACACTTCCTTTGGCATGCCCTTTGCAGCCTCACTCCAAACGGGGCTCTCCGCTTCATCCATCCCCTGACTCCATACTAGCACCAACGGGCTGCTAAAGCGTTTCGCAGAAAACACCAAGGAACCTGTTTCTCACTCCAAGCACAAAGCGTGCGCAGCACGAGTCTTGGCACAGCAAAACACTTCCTTTGGCATGCCCTTTGCAGCCTCACTCCAAACGGGGCTCTCCGCTTCATCCATCCCCTGACTCCATACTAGCACCAACGGGCTGCTAAAGCGTTTCGCAGAAAACACCAAGGAACCTGTTTCTCACTCCAAGCACAAAGCGTGCGCAGCACGAGTCTTGGCACAGCAAAACACTTCTCTTAGCATGCCCTTTGCAGCCTCACTCCAAACGGGGCTCTCCGCTTCATCCATCCCCTGACTCCATACTAGCACCAACGGGCTGCTAAAGCGTTTCGCAGAAAACACCAAGGAACCTGTTTCTCACTCCAAGCACAAAGCGTGCGCAGCACGAGTCTTGGCACAGCAAAACACTTCTCTTGGCATGCCCTTTGCAGCCTCACTCCAAACGGGGCTCTCCGCTTCATCCATCCCCTGACTCCATACTAGCACCAACGGGCTGCTAAAGCGTTTCGCAGAAAACACCAAGGAACCTGTTTCTCACTCCAAGCACAAAGCGTGCGCAGCACGAGTCTTGGCACAGCAAAACACTTCTCTTGGCATGCCCTTTGCAGCCTCACTCCAAACGGGGCTCTCCGCTTCATCCATCCCCTGACTCCATACTAGCACCAACGGGCTGCTAAAGCGTTTCGCAGAAAACACCAAGGAACCTGTTTCTCACTCCAAGCACAAAGCGTGCGCAGCACGAGTCTTGGCACAGCAAAACACTTCCTTTGGCATGCCCTTTGCAGCCTCACTCCAAACGGGGCTCTCCGCTTCATCCATCCCCTGACTCCATACTAGCACCAACGGGCTGCTAAAGCGTTTCGCAGAAAACACCAAGGAACCTGTTTCCACTCCAAGCACAAAGCGTGCGCAGCACGAGTCTTGGCACAGCAAAACACTTCCTTTGGCATGCCCTTTGCAGCCTCACTCCAAACGGGGCTCTCCGCTTCATCCATCCCCTGACTCCATACTAGCACCAACGGGCTGCTAAAGCGTTTCGCAGAAAACACCAAGGAACCTGTTTCTCACTCCAAGCACAAAGCGTGCGCAGCACGAGTCTTGGCACAGCAAAACACTTCCTTTGGCATGCCCTTTGCAGCCTCACTCCAAACGGGGCTCTCCGCTTCATCCATCCCCTGACTCCATACTAGCACCAACGGGCTGCTAAAGCGTTTCGCAGAAAACACCAAGGAACCTGTTTCTCACTCCAACCACAAAGCGTGCGCAGCACGAGTCTTGGCACAGCAAAACACTTCCTTTGGCATGCCCTTTGCAGCCTCACTCCAAACGGGGCTCTCCGCTTCATCCATCCCCTGACTCCATACTAGCACCAACGGGCTGCTAAAGCGTTTCGCAGAAAACACCAAGGAAGCTGTTTCTCACTCCAAGCACAAAGCGTGCGCAGCACGAGTCTTGGCACAGCAAAACACTTCTCTTGGCATGCCCTTTGCAGCCTCACTCCAAACGGGGCTCTCCGCTTCATCCATCCCCTGACTCCATACTAGCACCAACGGGCTGCTAAAGCGTTTCGCAGAAAACACCAAGGAACCTGTTTCTCACTCCAAGCACAAAGCGTGCGCAGCACGAGTCTTGGCACAGCAAAACACTTCCTTTGGCATGCCCTTTGCAGCCTCACTCCAAACGGGGCTCTCCGCTTCATCCATCCCCTGACTCCATACTAGCACCAACGGGCTGCTAAAGCGTTTCGCAGAAAACACCAAGGAAGCTGTTTCTCACTCCAAGCACAAAGCGTGCGCAGCACGAGTCTTGGCACAGCAAAACACTTCTCTTGGCATGCCCTTTGCAGCCTCACTCCAAACGGGGCTCTCCGCTTCATCCATCCCCTGACTCCATACTAGCACCAACGGGCTGCTAAAGCGTTTCGCAGAAAACACCAAGGGACCTGTTTCTCACTCCAAGCACAAAGCGTGCGCAGCACGAGTCTTGGCACAGCAAAACACTTCCTTTGGCATGCCCTTTGCAGCCTCACTCCAAACGGGGCTCTCCGCTTCATCCATCCCCTGACTCCATACTAGCACCAACGGGCTGCTAAAGCGTTTCGCAGAAAACACCAAGGAACCTGTTTCTCACTCCAAGCACAAAGCGTGCGCAGCACGAGTCTTGGCACAGCAAAACACTTCCTTTGGCATGCCCTTTGCAGCCTCACTCCAAACGGGGCTCTCCGCTTCATCCATCCCCTGACTCCATACTAGCACCAACGGGCTGCTAAAGCGTTTCGCAGAAAACACCAAGGGACCTGTTTCTCACTCCAAGCACAAAGCGTGCGCAGCACGAGTCTTGGCACAGCAAAACACTTCCTTTGGCATGCCCTTTGCAGCCTCACTCCAAACGGGGCTCTCCGCTTCATCCATCCCCTGACTCCATACTAGCACCAACGGGCTGCTAAAGCGTTTCGCAGAAAACACCAAGGAAGCTGTTTCTCACTCCAAGCACAAAGCGTGCGCAGCACGAGTCTTGGCACAGCAAAACACTTCCTTTGGCATGCCCTTTGCAGCCTCACTCCAAACGGGGCTCTCCGCTTCATCCATCCCCTGACTCCATACTAGCACCAACGGGCTGCTAAAGCGTTTCGCAGAAAACACCAACGAACCTGTTTCTCACTCCAAGCACAAAGCGTGCGCAGCACGAGTCTTGGCACAGCAAAACACTTCCTTTGGCATGCCCTTTGCAGCCTCACTCCAAACGGGGCTCTCCGCTTCATCCATCCCCTGACTCCATACTAGCACCAACGGGCTGCTAAAGCGTTTCGCAGAAAACACCAAGGAAGCTGTTTCTCACTCCAAGCACAAAGCGTGCGCAGCACGAGTCTTGGCACAGCAAAACACTTCCTTTGGCATGCCCTTTGCAACCTCACTCCAAACGGAGCTCTCCGCTTCATCCATCCCCTGACTCCATACTAGGACCAACGGGCTGCTAAAGCGTTTCGCAGAAAACACCAAGGAACCTGTTTCTCACTCCAAGCACAAAGCGTGCGCAGCACGAGTCTTGGCACAGCAAAACACTTCCTTTGGCATGCCCTTTGCAGCCTCACTCCAAACGGGGCTCTCCGCTTCATCCATCCCCTGACTCCATACTAGCACCAACGGGCTGCTAAAGCGTTTCGCAGAAAACACCAAGGAACCTGTTTCTCACTCCAAGCACAAAGCGTGCGCAGCACGAGTCTTGGCACAGCAAAACACTTCCTTTGGCATGCCCTTTGCAGCCTCACTCCAAACGGGGCTCTCCGCTTCATCCATCCCCTGACTCCATACTAGCACCAACGGGCTGCTAAAGCGTTTCGCAGAAAACACCAAGGAAGCTGTTTCTCACTCCAAGCACAAAGCGTGCGCAGCACGAGTCTTGGCACAGCAAAACACTTCCTTTGGCATGCCCTTTGCAGCCTCACTCCAAACGGGGCTCTCCGCTTCATCCATCCCCTGACTCCATACTAGCACCAACGGGCTGCTAAAGCGTTTCGCAGAAAACACCAAGGAACCTGTTTCTCACTCCAAGCACAAAGCGTGCGCAGCACGAGTCTTGGCACAGCAAAACACTTCCTTTGGCATGCCCTTTGCAGCCTCACTCCAAACGGGGCTCTCCGCTTCATCCATCCCCTGACTCCATACTAGCACCAACGGGCTGCTAAAGCGTTTCGCAGAAAACACCAAGGAACCTGTTTCTCACTCCAAGCACAAAGCGTGCGCAGCACGAGTCTTGGCACAGCAAAACACTTCTCTTGGCATGCCCTTTGCAGCCTCACTCCAAACGGGGCTCTCCGCTTCATCCATCCCCTGACTCCATACTAGCACCAACGGGCTGCTAAAGCGTTTCGCAGAAAACACCAAGGAACCTGTTTCTCACTCCAAGCACAAAGCGTGCGCAGCACGAGTCTTGGCACAGCAAAACACTTCCTTTGGCATGCCCTTTGCAGCCTCACTCCAAACGGGGCTCTCCGCTTCATCCATCCCCTGACTCCATACTAGCACCAACGGGCTGCTAAAGCGTTTCGCAGAAAACACCAAGGAACCTGTTTCTCACTGCAAGCACAAAGCGTGCGCAGCACGAGTCTTGGCACAGCAAAACACTTCCTTTGGCATGCCCTTTGCAGCCTCACTCCAAACGGGGCTCTCCGCTTCATCCATCCCCTGACTCCATACTAGCACCAACGGGCTGCTAAAGCGTTTCGCAGAAAACACCAAGGAACCTGTTTCTCACTCCAAGCACAAAGCGTGCGCAGCACGAGTCTTGGCACAGCAAAACACTTCCTTTGGCATGCCCTTTGCAGCCTCACTCCAAACGGGGCTCTCCGCTTCATCCATCCCCTGACTCCATACTAGCACCAACGGCCTGCTAAAGCGTTTCGCAGAAAACACCAAGGAAGCTGTTTCTCACTCCAAGCACAAAGCGTGCGCAGCACGAGTCTTGGCACAGCAAAACACTTCCTTTGGCATGCCCTTTGCAGCCTCACTCCAAACGGGGCTCTCCGCTTCATCCATCCCCTGACTCCATACTAGCACCAACGGGCTGCTAAAGCGTTTCGCAGAAAACACCAAGGAACCTGTTTCTCACTCCAAGCACAAAGCGTGCGCAGCACGAGTCTTGGCACAGCAAAACACTTCTCTTGGCATGACCTTTGCAGCCTCACTCCAAACGGGGCTCTCCGCTTCATCCATCCCCTGACTCCATACTAGCACCAACGGGCTGCTAAAGCGTTTCGCAGAAAACACCAAGGAACCTGTTTCTCACTCCAAGCACAAAGCGTGCGCAGCACGAGTCTTCGCACAGCAAAACACTTCTCTTGGCATGCCCTTTGCAGCCTCACTCCAAACGGGGCTCTCCGCTTCATCCATCCCCTGACTCCATACTAGCACCAACGGGCTGCTAAAGCGTTTCGCAGAAAACACCAACGAACCTGTTTCTCACTCCAAGCACAAAGCGTGCGCAGCACGAGTCTTGGCACAGCAAAACACTTCCTTTGGCATGCCCTTTGCAGCCTCACTCCAAACGGGGCTCTCTGCTTCATCCATCCCCTGACTCCATACTAGCACCAACGGGCTGCTAAAGCGTTTCGCAGAAAACACCAAGGAACCTGTTTCTCACTCCAAGCACAAAGCGTGCGCAGCACGAGTCTTGGCACAGCAAAACACTTCCTTTGGCATGCCCTTTGCAGCCTCACTCCAAACGGGGCTCTCCGCTTCATCCATCCCCTGACTCCATACTAGCACCAACGGGCTGTTAAAGCGTTTCGCAGAAAACACCAAGGAAGCTGTTTCTCACTCCAAGCACAAAGCGTGCGCAGCACGAGTCTTGGCACAGCAAAACACTTCCTTTGGCATGCCCTTTGCAGCCTCACTCCAAACGGGACTCTCCGCTTCATCCATCCCCTGACTCCATACTAGCACCAACGGGCTGCTAAAGCGTTTCGCAGAAAACACCAAGGGACCTGTTTCTCACTCCAAGCACAAAGCGTGCGCAGCACGAGTCTTGGCACAGCAAAACACTTCCTTTGGCATGCCCTTTGCAACCTCACTCCAAACGGGGCTCTCCGCTTCATCCATCCCCTGACTCCATACTAGCACCAACGGGCTGCTAAAGCGTTTCGCAGAAAACACCAAGGGACCTGTTTCTCACTCCAAGCACAAAGCGTGCGCAGCACGAGTCTTGGCACAGCAAAACACTTCCTTTGGCATGCCCTTTGCAGCCTCACTCCAAACGGGGCTCTCCGCTTCATCCATCCCCTGACTCCATACTAGCACCAACGGGCTGCTAAAGCGTTTCGCAGAAAACACCAAGGGACCTGTTTCTCACTCCAAGCACAAAGCGTGCGCAGCACGAGTCTTGGCACAGCAAAACACTTCCTTTGGCATGCCCTTTGCAGCCTCACTCCAAACGGGGCTCTCCGCTTCATCCATCCCCTGACTCCATACTAGCACCAACGGGCTGCTAAAGCGTTTCGCAGAAAACACCAAGGAACCTGTTTCTCACTCCAAGCACAAAGCGTGCGCAGCACGAGTCTTGGCACAGCAAAACACTTCCTTTGGCATGCCCTTTGCAGCCTCACTCCAAACGGGGCTCTCCGCTTCATCCATCCCCTGACTCCATACTAGCACCAACGGGCTGCTAAAGCGTTTCGCAGAAAACACCAACGAACCTGTTTCTCACTCCAAGCACAAAGCGTGCGCAGCACGAGTCTTGGCACAGCAAAACACTTCCTTTGGCATGCCCTTTGCAGCCTCACTCCAAACGGGGCTCTCCGCTTCATCCATCCCCTGACTCCATACTAGCACCAACGGGCTGCTAAAGCGTTTCGCAGAAAACACCAAGGAAGCTGTTTCTCACTCCAAGCACAAAGCGTGCGCAGCACGAGTCTTGGCACAGCAAAACACTTCCTTTGGCATGCCCTTTGCAGCCTCACTCCAAACGGGGCTCTCCGCTTCATCCATCCCCTGACTCCATACTAGCACCAACGGGCTGCTAAAGCGTTTCGCAGAAAACACCAACGAACCTGTTTCTCACTCCAAGCACAAAGCGTGCGCAGCACGAGTCTTCGCACAGCAAAACACTTCTCTTGGCATGCCCTTTGCAGCCTCACTCCAAACGGGGCTCTCCGCTTCATCCATCCCCTGACTCCATACTAGCACCAACGGGCTGCTAAAGCGTTTCGCAGAAAACACCAACGAACCTGTTTCTCACTCCAAGCACAAAGCGTGCGCAGCACGAGTCTTGGCACAGCAAAACACTTCCTTTGGCATGCCCTTTGCAGCCTCACTCCAAACGGGGCTCTCTGCTTCATCCATCCCCTGACTCCATACTAGCACCAACGGGCTGCTAAAGCGTTTCGCAGAAAACACCAAGGAACCTGTTTCTCACTCCAAGCACAAAGCGTGCGCAGCACGAGTCTTGGCACAGCAAAACACTTCCTTTGGCATGCCCTTTGCAGCCTCACTCCAAACGGGGCTCTCCGCTTCATCCATCCCCTGACTCCATACTAGCACCAACGGGCTGCTTAAAGCGTTTCGCAGAAAACACCAAGGAAGCTGTTTCTCACTCCAAGCACAAAGCGTGCGCAGCACGAGTCTTGGCACAGCAAAACACTTCCTTTGGCATGCCCTTTGCAGCCTCACTCCAAACGGGGCTCTCCGCTTCATCCATCCCCTGACTCCATACTAGCACCAACGGGCTGCTAAAGCGTTTCGCAGAAAACACCAAGGGACCTGTTTCTCACTCCAAGCACAAAGCGTGCGCAGCACGAGTCTTGGCACAGCAAAACACTTCCTTTGGCATGCCCTTTGCAGCCTCACTCCAAACGGGACTCTCCGCTTCATCCATCCCCTGACTCCATACTAGCACCAACGGGCTGCTAAAGCGTTTCGCAGAAAACACCAAGGGACCTGTTTCTCACTCCAAGCACAAAGCGTGCGCAGCACGAGTCTTGGCACAGCAAAACACTTCCTTTGGCATGCCCTTTGCAGCCTCACTCCAAACGGGGCTCTCCGCTTCATCCATCCCCTGACTCCATACTAGCACCAACGGGCTGCTAAAGCGTTTCGCAGAAAACACCAAGGGACCTGTTTCTCACTCCAAGCACAAAGCGTGCGCAGCACGAGTCTTGGCACAGCAAAACACTTCCTTTGGCATGCCCTTTGCAGCCTCACTCCAAACGGGGCTCTCCGCTTCATCCATCCCCTGACTCCATACTAGCACCAACGGGCTGCTAAAGCGTTTCGCAGAAAACACCAAGGGACCTGTTTCTCACTCCAAGCACAAAGCGTGCGCAGCACGAGTCTTGGCACAGCAAAACACTTCCTTTGGCATGCCCTTTGCAGCCTCACTCCAAACGGGGCTCTCCGCTTCATCCATCCCCTGACTCCATACTAGCACCAACGGGCTGCTAAAGCGTTTCGCAGAAAACACCAACGAACCTGTTTCTCACTCCAAGCACAAAGCGTGCGCAGCACGAGTCTTGGCACAGCTAAACACTTCCTTTGGCATGCCCTTTGCAGCCTCACTCCAAACGGGGCTCTCCGCTTCATCCATCCCCTGACTCCATACTAGCACCAACGGGCTGCTAAAGCGTTTCGCAGAAAACACCAACGAACCTGTTTCTCACTCCAAGCACAAAGCGTGCGCAGCACGAGTCTTCGCACAGCAAAACACTTCTCTTGGCATGCCCTTTGCAGCCTCACTCCAAACGGGGCTCTCCGCTTCATCCATCCCCTGACTCCATACTAGCACCAACGGGCTGCTAAAGCGTTTCGCAGAAAACACCAACGAACCTGTTTCTCACTCCAAGCACAAAGCGTGCGCAGCACGAGTCTTGGCACAGCAAAACACTTCCTTTGGCATGCCCTTTGCAGCCTCACTCCAAACGGGGCTCTCCGCTTCATCCATCCCCTGACTCCATACTAGCACCAACGGGCTGCTAAAGCGTTTCGCAGAAAACACCAAGGAACCTGTTTCTCACTCCAAGCACAAAGCGTGCGCAGCACGAGTCTTGGCACAGCAAAACACTTCCTTTGGCATGCCCTTTGCAGCCTCACTCCAAACGGGGCTCTCCGCTTCATCCATCCCCTGACTCCATACTAGCACCAACGGGCTGCTAAAGCGTTTCGCAGAAAACACCAAGGAACCTGTTTCTCACTCCAAGCACAAAGCGTGCGCAGCACGAGTCTTGGCACAGCAAAACACTTCTCTTGGCATGCCCTTTGCAGCCTCACTCCAAACGGGGCTCTCCGCTTCATCCATCCCCTGACTCCATACTAGCACCAACGGGCTGCTAAAGCGTTTCGCAGAAAACACCAAGGAACCTGTTTCTCACTCCAAGCACAAAGCGTGCGCAGCACGAGTCTTGGCACAGCAAAACACTTCTCTTGGCATGACCTTTGCAGCCTCACTCCAAACGGGGCTCTCCGCTTCATCCATCCCCTGACTCCATACTAGCACCAACGGGCTGCTAAAGCGTTTCGCAGAAAACACCAAGGAACCTGTTTCTCACTGCAAGCACAAAGCGTGCGCAGCACGAGTCTTGGCACAGCAAAACACTTCCTTTGGCATGCCCTTTGCAGCCTCACTCCAAACGGGGCTCTCCGCTTCATCCATCCCCTGACTCCATACTAGCACCAACGGGCTGCTAAAGCGTTTCGCAGAAAACACCAAGGAACCTGTTTCTCACTCCAAGCACAAAGCGTGCGCAGCACGAGTCTTGGCACAGCAAAACACTTCCTTTGGCATGCCCTTTGCAGCCTCACTCCAAACGGGGCTCTCCGCTTCATCCATCCCCTGACTCCATACTAGCACCAACGGGCTGCTAAAGCGTTTCGCAGAAAACACCAAGGGACCTGTTTCTCACTCCAAGCACAAAGCGTGCACAGCACGAGTCTTGGCACAGCAAAACACTTCCTTTGGCATGCCCTTTGCAGCCTCACTCCAAACGGGGCTCTCCGCTTCATCCATCCCCTGACTCCATACTAGCACCAACGGGCTGTTAAAGCGTTTCGCAGAAAACACCAAGGAAGCTGTTTCTCACTCCAAGCACAAAGCGTGCGCAGCACGAGTCTTGGCACAGCAAAACACTTCCTTTGGCATGCCCTTTGCAGCCTCACTCCAAACGGGACTCTCCGCTTCATCCATCCCCTGACTCCATACTAGCACCAACGGGCTGCTAAAGCGTTTCGCAGAAAACACCAAGGAAGCTGTTTCTCACTCCAAGCACAAAGCGTGCGCAGCACGAGTCTTGGCACAGCAAAACACTTCCTTTGGCATGCCCTTTGCAGCCTCACTCCAAACGGGGCTCTCCGCTTCATCCATCCCCTGACTCCATACTAGCACCAACGGGCTGCTAAAGCGTTTCGCAGAAAACACCAAGGAAGCTGTTTCTCACTCCAAGCACAAAGCGTGCGCAGCACGAGTCTTGGCACAGCAAAACACTTCCTTTGGCATGCCCTTTGCAGCCTCACTCCAAACGGGGCTCTCCGCTTCATCCATCCCCTGACTCCATACTAGCACCAACGGGCTGCTAAAGCGTTTCGCAGAAAACACCAAGGAAGCTGTTTCTCACTCCAAGCACAAAGCGTGCGCAGCACGAGTCTTGGCACAGCAAAACACTTCCTTTGGCATGCCCTTTGCAGCCTCACTCCAAACGGGGCTCTCCGCTTCATCCATCCCCTGACTCCATACTAGCACCAACGGGCTGCTAAAGCGTTTCGCAGAAAACACCAAGGAAGCTGTTTCTCACTCCAAGCACAAAGCGTGCGCAGCACGAGTCTTGGCACAGCAAAACACTTCCTTTGGCATGCCCTTTGCAGCCTCACTCCAAACGGGGCTCTCCGCTTCATCCATCCCCTGACTCCATACTAGCACCAACGGGCTGCTAAAGCGTTTCGCAGAAAACACCAAGGAAGCTGTTTCTCACTCCAAGCACAAAGCGTGCGCAGCACGAGTCTTGGCACAGCAAAACACTTCCTTTGGCATGCCCTTTGCAGCCTCACTCCAAACGGGGCTCTCCGCTTCATCCATCCCCTGACTCCATACTAGCACCAACGGGCTGCTAAAGCGTTTCGCAGAAAACACCAAGGAAGCTGTTTCTCACTCCAAGCACAAAGCGTGCGCAGCACGAGTCTTGGCACAGCAAAACACTTCCTTTGGCATGCCCTTTGCAGCCTCACTCCAAACGGGCTCTCCGCTTCATCCATCCCCTGACTCCATACTAGCACCAACGGGCTGCTAAAGCGTTTCGCAGAAAACACCAAGGAAGCTGTTTCTCACTCGCAAGCACAAAGCGTGCGCAGCACGAGTCTTGGCACAGCAAAACACTTCCTTTGGCATGCCCTTTGCAGCCTCACTCCAAACGGGGCTCTCCGCTTCATCCATCCCCTGACTCCATACTAGCACCAACGGGCTGCTAAAGCGTTTCGCAGAAAACACCAAGGAAGCTGTTTCTCACTCCAAGCACAAAGCGTGCGCAGCACGAGTCTTGGCACAGCAAAACACTTCCTTTGGCATGCCCTTTGCAGCCTCACTCCAAACGGGGCTCTCCGCTTCATCCATCCCCTGACTCCATACTAGCACCAACGGGCTGCTAAAGCGTTTCGCAGAAAACACCAAGGAAGCTGTTTCTCACTCCAAGCACAAAGCGTGCGCAGCACGAGTCTTGGCACAGCAAAACACTTCCTTTGGCATGCCCTTTGCAGCCTCACTCCAAACGGGGCTCTCCGCTTCATCCATCCCCTGACTCCATACTAGCACCAACGGGCTGCTAAAGCGTTTCGCAGAAAACACCAAGGAACCTGTTTCTCACTCCAAGCACAAAGCGTGCGCAGCACGAGTCTTGGCACAGCAAAACACTTCCTTTGGCATGCCCTTTGCAGCCTCACTCCAAACGGGGCTCTCCGCTTCATCCATCCCCTGACTCCATACTAGCACCAACGGGCTGCTAAAGCGTTTCGCAGAAAACACCAAGGAAGCTGTTTCTCACTCCAAGCACAAAGCCGTGCGCAGCACGAGTCTTGGCACAGCAAAACACTTCCTTTGGCATGCCCTTTGCAGCCTCACTCCAAACGGGGGCTCTCCGCTTCATCCATCCCCTGACTCCATACTAGCACCAACGGGCTGCTAAAGCGTTTCGCAGAAACACCAAGGAAGCTGTTTCTCACTCCAAGCACAAAGCTGTGCGCAGCACGAGTCTTGGCACAGCAAAACACTTCCTTTGGCATGCCCTTTGCAGCCTCACTCAAACGGGGCTCCTCCGCTTCATCATCCCCTGACTCCATACTAGCACCAACGGGCTGCTAAGCGTTTCGCAGAAAAACACCATAGGAACCTGTTTCTCACTCCAAGCACAAAGCGTGGGCAGCAATCAGTAGCAATCGTGGGGAGTCTTGCACAGCAAAACACTTCCTTTTGGCATGCACTTTGCAGCCCTCA
>NW_028289999.1:0-56993 GCF_059628265.1 Tinamus guttatus
TAGTGGGAAATCCCGGGAATGGGAACAGGTGTAATGGGAATTCGGGCGAAGAAATGAGACCTGGAATGGGGCCGGGATCCTGGAAAACGGATCCGGGGCCCTGGAAAACACTCGTGACCCCCCTGGCCCGGTGCCAGATCCCGGGAAACGGAACCGGGATCCTGGGAAACACTGTCCCCCCCACCAAAGGGCCCCCCCCAGAGCGCATGCGCGGAGCGCGCAGCCCCCCCCCCTCCGCGCAGCTAGGCACGGCGCATGCGCAGAGCGCTCGGCCACCCCCCCGGCGCAATTCTGCAAGGCGCATGCGCGGAGCGCTGAACCCCCCCCCCCTTCAGTTCGGCAGGGCGCATGCGCGGCCGCTCAGCCCTCCCCTCCCGCGCACCTCGGCGGGACGCATGCGCGGAGCGCCCAGGCGCCCCCCCTCTCCCGCGCAGCTCGGCAGGACGCATGCGCGGAGAGCTCAGCCCCCCCTCCCGCGCAGCTCGGCAGGACGCATGCGCGGAGAGCTCAGCCCCCCCTCCCGCGCAGCTCGGCAGGGCGCATGCGCGGAGCGCTCAGGCCCCCCCTCCCGCCCAGCTCTGCAGGGCGCATGCGCGGAGCGCTCAGGCCCCCCCCCCCCGGTCCCCGTCCCCGCGCATGCGCGGAGGTCGCGCGGCTCCCGGTGCTCCCGCGCTGCCCATAATGGAATTCCCGCTTGGAATATTCCCCCTTGGCGAGGCGGGAAAAACCATCCCGGGCACGGGCAGCCCATGGACATCCCGTTTATCGGTGCATCCGTGGGAAAAGCGGAATTGGGCGCCGGCCAATCCATAGGAATCAGAGCCCGGGAGTGGGAGAATCCGGGAGCAAAGGGGGATCCAAGGGGAACCCGGAACCCCAAACTCCGCCCTTGGAATCGGCTTTGGAGCCCCAAAACGCGGGAAGGGCCGGAAACACGGCTGGGCGTGGCCTCATTAGCATCTCATTAGCATCTCATTAGCATGCCGTGGGTGGGGCGCTGATTCTGGGCCCTCTCCACCAACACCCGCCGTTCCGAGGGGGGTTCCCTATAGGGTTCCTATATGGGCTCCCTATAGGGTCCCAGAGGGGCAAGGAGGGGTCGTGGCTTCTCTATAGGGTCCTTATAGGGAGTGGGAGGGTCCCTATAGGGCCCCTAGGGGATGAGGTTGGGCATGCAGTCCTATGGGTCCCTGTGGGTCCCTATAGGTCCATACAGGTCTGTATGGATTCCTGTGGGTTGTTAAGATATCCCTATGGCTTCCCTATAGGTCCTTTTGGGTCGCTATGGGTTCCCTATGGACCACTATAGCTTGCTGTGAGTCCCTATGGTTCCCTATAGGTCCCTACAGGTTCCCTATAGGTCTCTTTGGTTCCCTATGGGTCACTGTAGGTCCCTATGGGTTCCCTATGGTTCCATGTGGTTCCCTATGGGTTCTGTATAGGTCCCTTTGGGTCCCTATGGGTTCCCTATAGGTCCCTATAGGTTGCTATGGGTTCCCTATGGGTTCTGTATAGGTCCCTTTGGGTCCCTATGGGTTCCCTATGGGTCACTATAGGTCCCTATGGGTCCCTATAGGTCTCTATAGGTTGCTAGGGGTTCCCTATAGGTCCCTATGGGTCCCTGTGGGTTCCCTATAGGTGCCTATGCGTCGCTATGAGTTCCCTATGTGTCACTGTAGGTTGCTGTGGGTCCCTATGGTTCCCTATGGGTCCCTACAGGTTCCCTATAGGTCCCTTTGGTTCCCTGTGGGTCACTATAGGTCCCTATGGGTTTCCTATGGTTCCGTGTGGTTCCCTATGGGTTCTGTATAGGTCCCTTTGGGTCCCTATGGGTTCCCTATAGGTCCCTATAGGTCCCTATGGGTCACTATAGGTCCCTATGGGTTCCCTATGGGTCCTTATGGGTTCCCTATAGGTCCCTATAGGTTGCTAGGTGTTCCCTATGGTTCCATGTAGTTCCCTATGGGTCCTTATGGGTTCCCTATAGGTCCCTATAGGTCGCTAGGTGTTCCCTATGGTTCCATGTAGTTCCTTATGGGTTTCCTATGGGTTCCCTATGGGTCCCTATGGGTTCCCTATAGGTCCCTATGCGTCCCTGTGGGCCTCGCCCCTTAGCCCCGCCCCCGCGTGCCCCTCCCCCTCCCATATATCCCAGCACGCCCCGCGGCAGCCGCCATTACCCCCCCAATTCCTTGTATCCCATCGTGCCCCGCGGCGCGGCCCCCCCGGGTATCCTCGCGGGCCGCCGTAGCGCGCGCACAGCCCACCGGGAACGGGGATCCTCCCGGCGCCGCCTACAGCTCCCATCGTGCCCCGCGTCACCCCCCCATAGTGCCTACACCTCCCGTCACCCCCCGCGGCCTACGGCTCCCGTCGTGCCCCGCGGCCGCCTCATCCAGGCCGCCCCGCGGCCCCTCGCGGCCGCCGTAGCCCGCGCGCGCGCGCGCGCAGCCCGCCGGGAGCTGTAGTCCGCTCGCCGCGCGCGCCGCCCCGCCCCTCCCAGCGTGCCCCGCGCGGCGCCGCCCCGCAGCGTTTGAAGATGGCGGCGGCGGCGGCGGCCCCGGTGCGCGGGCGCTTCCCGGCGCGGCCGCCCCGCGCCGCCGGAAGCGGAAGCGGGGGGCGGGCGCGGATGCCGCTGGTGGCGCCGCCGCCGGAAGCGGCGCCGGGCGGGGCGGACGCGGCGCTGCGGGCGCTGCTGGGCCTGGCCGGGGGGCTGCGGCGCCTGCGCAGACTGCTGGGAGCGCGCGGGGGGGGCGCGGTGAGCGCGGGGGTCACGTGGCGCCGGCGGGGGCGGGGCCCGGCGGGGTCACGTGGGGCGAGGGGGGGGGAGCGCGGAGGGAGGGGCCCCGGGGGGTTGCGGGGGGCGGGGCCTGGGGGGGTCACGTGGGGGGGAGCCCCCCGTGTCACGGGGTTGGGGCGGGGCCTGGCAGAAGGGGCGGGGCTAAGGCTGCCGGGGGCGGGGCTAAAGGGGCCGCGGGGGGTGGGGGCGGGGCTCGCGGAGGGTGGGGCCGCTTGTGGGCGGAGCTAACGCTGCCCCCTCCTCCCCCCCTTTCCCAGGAGGAATTCCGGGGGTTCCGGCCGGAGGAGCTGGAAGCGCCCGGGCCCCCCCCCCGCCGGGGCCGGCGCTCGGCACGAGGTGAGAGACCCCCGGGATAACGGGAGATTCCCGGGATAACGGGAACTTCCGGGATAACGGGGCCTACCGGGATAACGGGGCCTTCCGGGATAGCGGGAGATTCCCGGGATAACGGGAACTTCCGGGATAACGGGGCCTACCGGGATAACGGGGCCATCCCGGGATAACGGGGCCTACTGGGATAGCGGGAGATTCCCGGGATAACGGGGCCTTCCGGGATAACGGAGCCATCCCGGGATAACGGGGCCATCCCGGGATAACGGGGCCTTCCTGCGATAACAGGAGATTCCCGGGATAACGGGGCCTACCGGGATAACGGGGCCTTCCGGGATAATGGAGCCATCCCGGGATAACGGGGCCTACCGGGATAACGGGGCCTTCCGGGATAGCGGGAGATTCCCGGGATAACGGGAACTTCCGGGATAACGGGGCTTCCGGGATAACGGGGCCTTCCCGGGATAACGGGGCCTTCCAGGGTAACGGGGCCTTCCGGGATAGCGGGAGATTCCCGGGATAACGGGGCCTTCTGGGATAACGGAGCCATCCCGGGATAATGGGGCCTTCCGGGATAGCGGGAGATTCCCGGGATAACGGGGCCTACCGGGATAACGGGGCCTACCGGGATAACGGGGTCTTCCGGGATAATGGGGCCATCCCGGGATAACGGAGCCATCCCGGGATAACGGGTCTTCCCGGGATAGCGGGAACTTCCGGGATAACGGAGCCATCCCGGGATAACGGGGCCTTCCCGGACACCGGGGCCCCAGTGACATCATCTCCCCGCCAGGTGCCCGCCCCGCCCCCGGCAGTGACGTCAGCAGCGACATCAGCGGTGACGTCAGCGGCGCCGGCGGTGACGTCAGCGGTGACATCATCAGCGACGTCGCCGCCCCCCTCAGCAAACGGGGCCGCCCCTGGCGGGGGGGGCGGCGGCGGGGGCGGCGGCGCGGGGGCGGGGCCAGCAGGGAGGCCCCGCCCCCCTCGGGGGACGGCCCCGCCCCCCGGCGCGGGCGGCCCCCCCGGGCCCCGCCCCCTCCTCCCGCCCCCCCCCGCGGGAGCAGCCGCCCGGCCCGGCCCATCCGGCCCCCCCGGCGCTTCCTGCCGGAAGGGGCCGGGGACACCGGGATAACCCGGAAAGGGGCCGGATCCCGGCGGAAAGGGGCCGGATCCCGGCGGGACGCGGAGGAGCCGGGCGGGAAGGAGCCGCGGAACGGGGCGAAAGCGCCCGGAAACGGGCAAAGAGCGCGCCGGAGCCGGAGCCGGGATTGGGAGCCGCCGAGCGGGAAAACGAGGGGAAAAACCGGGAAAAAGGAGCAGGAGCCGCCCCGAAACGGCGCCGGGAACCCCGAAAACGGGGAGAAACTGCCCGGGATTGGGGAACTGCTGCAAAAAGAGGAAAAAACGGCCCTGAACGGGGAGAGACTGTCCCAGAAACTGCTGATTTCGACGCTCCGGGAGGAAATGTTGGGAATTCGGGGGAAATTCCCCCAAAACGGCGCGGGCCTGGAGCAGGAAGCGGCCCGGAACGCTCGAGTTTACCAAAACCTGCTGAAGTTGCCCCAAAAGGAGGAGCGGAGGCTGCCGCAAGGCGACGGATCCCGGAGGAACGGGGCGGAATCGCCCGGGATTGGGGACGAAGGGGCCGGGATGGGGACCGAGGTGGCCCCGGTGGCCCCGGTGGCCCCCGGGCCCCGTCGCTCCATCCTGCGCGCGGCCACTTTCCGGTGGACGTCGCGGGTCCCCGCGGGTGACACCCGGGGGACGCTCGGGGACAACGCGGTGACACTCGGGGACAACGTGAAGACGCTTGGGGACAACGCGGTGACACGTGGGGACAACGCGAGGACACTCGGGGACAACCTAAGGATGCCCAGAGCCACCTCAACCTCCAGAGACACCTCCAAGGGAGTCACGGTGACACTCGGGGACAACGCGGTGACACTCGGGGACAACGCGAGGACACTCGGGGACAACACGGTGACACGTGGAGACGACACGGTGACACGTGGGGACAACGTGGTGACACTCAAGGACAACCTAAGGACGCCCAGAGCCACCTCAGTCTCCAGAGACATCCCCAAGGAGGTCACGGTGACACTTGGGGACAATGTGAGGACACTTGGGGCCACCTCAAACCCCAGAGACACCCTCAAGGGGGTCATGGTGACACTCGGGGACAATGCAGTGACACGTGGGGACAACGTGGTGACACTCAAGGACAACCTAAGGACGCCCAGGGCCACCTCAACCTCCAGAGACGCCTCCAAGGGAGTCACGGTGACACCTGGGGACAACACGGTGACACTCGAGGACAGTGTGAGGACGCTCGGGGACAACGTGGTGACATGTGGGGACAACACGAGGACACCCAGGGCCACCTCAATGTCCAGAGGCGCCCTCAAGGGGGTCACGGTGGCCCTTGGGGACGCCGTGGTGACACTCGGGGACAACGCGGTGACACTCGGGGACAACACGAGGACACCCAGGGCCACCTCAATCTCCAGATACGCTCTCAAGGGGGTCACGGTGGCACTTGGGGACAACGTGGTGACACTCAAGGACAATTTAAGGACCCTCAGGGCCATCTCAACCTGCAGAGACATCTCCAAGGAGGTCACGGTGACACCCGGGGACACCGTAGGGACATTTGGGGACAACACGGTGACACTCGGGGACAATGTGAGGATGCCCAGGGCCACCTCAACCTCCAGAGAGGCCCCCAAGGAGGTCACGGTGACACTTGGGGACAACGCGATGACGCTCAAGGACAACCTAAGGACGCTCAGGGCCACCTCAACCTGCAGAGATGCCACCAAGGGGGTCATGGTGACACCTGGGGACACCGTAGAGACACTTGGGGACAACATGGTGACACGTGGGGACAACATGAGGACACCCAGGGCCACCTCAGCCTCTGGAGAGGCCCCCAAGGGGGCCATGGTGACACATGGGGACAACACAGTGACACTCAAGGACAACCTAAGGACGCTCAGGGCCACCTCAACCTGCAGAGATGCCACCAAGGGGGTCATGGTGACACATGGGGACAACGCAGTGACACTTGAGGACAACCTAAGGACGCCCAGGGCCACCTCAACCTCCAGAGACACCTCCAAGGAGGTCGCGGTGACACCTGGGGACACCGTAGGGACATTCGGGGACAACGCGGTGACGCTCAGGGCCAACACTCGGACGCTCGGAGACAACGCGGTGACACTTGGAGACAACGCGAGGACGCCCAGGGCCACCTCGACCTCCAGAGAGGCCCCCGAGGGGGTCGCGGTGACACGTGGGGACAACGCGGTGACACGTGGGGACAACGCGGTGACACTCGGGGACAGCGCGGTGACGCGGGCCACCCCCCGGCCGCTGCTGCGGGCCGCCCGCTTCCGGGCCAGCGCGGCCCATCTGCGGCTCTACGAGTCCCTGCGCGGCCGCCCCGGGGCCACCACCGGGGCCACCAACAACGGGGCCACCAACGGGGCCACCACCGGGGCCACCGAGCGGCCCCGGCGCCCCCCGGGCCCGGCCAACCACCTGGCCCTGCCCCCCTTCGCCCGTGACGTCATCGAGGACGAAGGGGACGTCGGCGGGGACAAAGGGCACGTCATTGGGGACAACGGTGATGTCATCAAGGACAAAGGGGACGTCGTCGGGGACAACGGTGACGTCAGGGGCAAAGGTGACGTCATCAGGCATGAAAATAACATCAGGGACAAAGATGACATCATTGGAGACAATAGTGACCTCATCGAGGACAAAGGGGACGTCAAGGACAAAGGTGTTGGGGACAAAGGTGACATCATCAGGGACAAAGATGACACCCAACGTGAAAGTGACATCATCAGGGATGAAAATGACATCATTGGGCGCTATGGTGACATCTTCAAGGACAGAGATGGCATCGAGAACAAAGGTGATGCCGTTGGGGACAATGGTGACGTCATCAAAGGCACCGGCGACGTCATCGAGGACGGCGCTGATGTCGCCTTGGGCACCGGGGACATCAGCGGGGACGTCCACGGGGCCACCCAAGACGTCGCCATCGACGGTGGTGACATCAACCTGGGCCTTGGTGACATCGGTGACGTCAACGTGGGTGCCACCGGTCACCCCGGTGTCCCCAACGTCAACGCGGGTGTCACCAGTGTCAACCCAGGGGCGGCTGTTGTCACCGTAGGTGCCACCCCCGTCAATAGGGACGTTCCCAAAGGCAACGGGGCCACCGATGTCAACGTGGGTGTCGCCAACGTCAATGTGGATGTCACCGGTGTTAACATGGATGTCACCAGCGTCAACATGGATGTCCCCAATGTCAACTTTGGAGTCACTGATGTCAACACGGGTGTCCTCTATGTCAATCTAAGTGCCACCAATGTCATCAAGGGTGACCCCAGCGTCAACATCAATGTCCCCAATGTCAACCGTGATGTCACTGGCTTCAACATGGGTGTCCCCAACGCCAACGTAGGTGCCACCAATGTCAACTTCGGTGTCATTGATGTCAACAGGGGTGTCCCCCATGTCAACTTTGGTGTCCCCAATGTCAACATGGGTGTCCCCGAGGCCAATCTAGGTGCCACCAAGGTCAACGTGGGTGCCACCATCAGCCTGGATGTCACCAGTGTCAACGCAGGTGCCGCTGACATCAACATGGACGTCACCGAGGTCAACAGGGATGTCACCAATGTCAACGCGGATGTCACCAATGTCAACAGGGGTGTCCCCAATGTCAATGTGGATGTCACCAACGTCAACATGGGTGTCCCCAGTGTCAACAGGGGTGTCCCCCATGTCAACTGGGACGTCAGCAATGTCAACATGGGTGTCCGTGGTATCGTGGATGTCCCCAGTGTCAACAGGGATGTCCCCAATGTCAACAGGGATGGCGCCAATGTCAACGGGGATGTCACTGATGTCAACATGGACGTCCCCCATGTCAACTGGGATGTCCCCAATGTCAACAGGGATGTCCCCAATGTCAACTGGAATGTCCCCAATGTCAACAGGGATGTCAATGGCATCAACATGGGTGTCCCCCATGTCAACACGGATGTCCCCAATGTCAAGGGAGGCGTTTGCGATGTCAACATGGATGTCAACGATGTCAACGTGGATGTCCCCAATGTCAACAGGGATGTCCTCGTTGTCAACAGGGATGTCACTTACGTCAACATGGGTGTCCCCAACGTCAACGGGGGTGTCCCCAACTTCAACGGGGGTGTCCCCAATGTCAACGGGGGTGTCCCCAATGTCAACGGGGATGTCCCCAGTGTCATCCTCGGTGCCACCACCGTCCCCGCGGGCGTCCCCAGCGTCGACGCCAAGGCCCAGGCGGAGGCCGGTGACGGTGACGCCGCGGGTGACGCCGCGGGTGACGCCGCCGGTGACGTCACGGGGCTGGCCCGCGTCTACAGCCTGCTGAGCCGCGCGCGGGCCCAGCTGGGGGACATCGACCGGTGGCAGCAGCGCGGGGTGAGCGCGGGGACCCTATGGGGGACATATGGGGAGGGGACCCTATGGGGGACATATGGGGAGGGGGGACCCTATGGGGGACATATGGGGAGGGGACCCTATGGGGGGAGACCCTATGGGGAGGGGGGACCCTATGGGGGACATATGGGGAGGGGACCCTATGGGGGACATATGGGGAGGGGGGACCCTATGGGGGACGTATGGGGAGGGGGGACCCTATGGGGGACCTATGGGGAGGGGACCCTATGGGGGACATATGGGGAGGGGGGACCCTATGGGGGACCTATGGGGAGGGGACCCTATGGGGGACATATGGGGAGGGGGGACCCTATGGGGGACATATGGGGAGGGGACCCTATGGGGGGAGACCCTATGGGGAGGGGGGACCCTATGGGGGACATATGGGGAGGGGGGACCCTATGGGGGACATATGGGGAGGGGACCCTATGGGGGACATATGGGGAGGGGGGACCCTATGGGGGGACATATGGGGAGGGGACCCTATGGGGGGAGACCCTATGGGGAGGGGGGACCCTATGGGGGACATATGGGGAGGGGACCCTATGGGGGACATATGGGGAGGGGGGACCCTATGGGGGACGTATGGGGAGGGGGGACCCTATGGGGGACCTATGGGGAGGGGACCCTATGGGGGACATATGGGGAGGGGGGACCCTATGGGGGACCTATGGGGAGGGGACCCTATGGGGGACATATGGGGAGGGGGGACCCTATGGGGGACATATGGGGAGGGGACCCTATGGGGGGAGACCCTATGGGGAGGGGGGACCCTATGGGGGACATATGGGGAGGGGACCCTATGGGGGACCTATGGGGAGGGGACCCTATGGGGGACATATGGGGAGGGGGGACCCTATGGGGGACATATGGGGAGGGGACCCTATGGGGGGAGACCCTATGGGGAGGGGGGACCCTATGGGGGACATATGGGGAGGGGGGATCCTATGGGGGACATATGGGGAGGGGACCCTATGGGGGGAGACCCTATGGGGAGGGGGGACCCTATGGGGGGAGACCCTATGGGGAGGGGGGACCCTATGGGGGACCTATGGGGAGGGGGGACCCTATGGGGGACATATGGGGAAGGGACCCTATGGGGGGAGACCCTATGGGGAGGGGGGACCCTATGGGGGACATATGGGGAGGGGGGACCCTATGGGGGGAGACCCTATGGGGAGGGGACCCTATGGGGGACATATGGGGAGGGGGGACCCTATGGGGGGAGACCCTATGGGGCGGGGACTCTATGGGGAGGGCACACTATGGGGGAGACCCTATGGGGGACCTATGGGGAGGGGGGATCCTATGGGGGAGACCCTATGGGGGGGACCCTATGGGGGGACCTATAGGAAGAAGCCCTATGAGGAAGGGACTCTATGGGGAGGGGGGGGCCTATGGGGAGGGGACTCTAGGGGGGAGACCCTATGGGGGGGACCTATGGGGAGGGGGTTGATCTATGGGGGGGACCTATGGGCAGGGGACCCTATGGGGGGACCTATGGGGAGGGGGGATCCTATGAGGAGGGGACCCTATGGGGAGGGGACCCTATGGGAGGGACCCTATGGGGGGACCTATGGGGAGGGGGGATCCTATGGGGAGGGGACCCTATGGGGGGGACCTATGGGGAGGGGGGGCCTAAGGGGGGACCCTATGGGGAGGGAACCCTATGGGGAGCTCTATGGGGAGGACCTTATGGGGGAGACCTATGGGGGGACCATATGGGAAGGGACCGTATGGGAGGGGCCCTATGGGAGGGGGGACCCTATGGGGGGGCCCTATAGAGGGAGCCCTATAGAGGGAGTCTTATGGGGGCGACCCTATGGGGAACGGGGGACCCTATGGGGGGATCCTATAGGGGGATCCTATGGGGGGCAGGAGACCCTATGGGAGGGGACAGGGTCCCTATAGGGGGCACCCATGGGTGCCGGGGGGGGGGTCCGGGGGGGGTCCCCAGATGTCCCCAATGTCCCCCCCTCCCCCCCACAGGTGCCACCGCCGACACCCGGAACCGGGAGCGGAACCGGGAGCGGATCCGGAACCGGGAACGGAACCGGAACCGGGAACGGAACCGGGAATGGAACCGGGAGCGGATCCGGAACCGGGAACGGAACCGGGAGCGAATCCGGACCTGGAAGCGGGACCGGCCCCGGGAGCGGGACCGGAACCGGCAGCGGCTCCGGGAGCGAGTGGAGCCCCGGGCTCGGCTCCGGCTCCGGCTCCGGCTCCGGCTCCGGGCGGCAGCGGAACCGGCGTTCCCGGTGCGGGCGCTGCCGGGGCTGCCGCATCCCGCGGGATTGCGCCGCCTGCGCCAACTGCCGGGACAAGCCCAAGTTCGGCGGCCCCAACACCAAGAAGCAGTGCTGCGTGTGCGTGGGAACGCCGGGAATGCCGGGAATACCGGGAATGTCGGGAACATCGGGAACATTGGAAATACCGGGAATGGGGGCGGCAGGGCTGCGTGTGCGTGGGAACGCTGGGAATGCCGGGAATACCGGGAATGTCGGGAATACCGGGAACGGGGGCGGCAGGGCTGCGTGTGCGTGGGAATGCCGGGAATGTTGGGAATGTCGGGAATACCGGGAATGTCGGGAATGCCGGGAATGTTGGAAATACCGGGAATACCGGGAATGTCGGGAATTCCGGGAATGGGGGCGGCAGGGCTGCGTGTGCGTGGGAACGCCGGGAATGTCGGGAATGTCAGGAATACCGGGAATGTCGGGAATGTCGGGAATGGGGGCGGCAGGGCTGCGTGTGCGTGGGAATGCTGGGAATGCCGGGAATACCGGGAATACCGGGAATACCGGGAATGGGGGCGGCAGGGCTGCGTGTGCGTGGGAATAGCAGGAATGTTGGGAATGTCGGGAATTCTGGGAATATCGGGAATGCCGGGAATACCGGGAATGGGGGCGGCAGGGCTGCATGTGCGTGGGAACGCCGGGAATGCTGGGAATGTCGGGAATACCGGGAATGTCGGGAATACCGGGAACGGGGGCGGCAGGGCTGCGTGTGCATGGGAATGCCGGGAATACTGGGAATTCTGGGAATGCCGGGAATACCGGGATACCAGGAATGCCGGGAATACTGGGAACAGGGCAGCAGGGCTGTGTGTGCATGGGAATATCAGGAGTATCGGGAATGTTGGGAATGGGGGCGGCAGGGCTGTGTGTGAGTGGGAGCTGGGAATACCGGGAGTACTGGGAATGGGGGCAGCAGGGTTGCATGTACATGGATCCCGGGAATTCCGGGGATTCTAGGAATTCTGGGAATGGGGAATCTCGCGAATGGGGGTGGTGGTGCTGCATGTGCGTGAAAGCCGGGAATTCTGGGAATATCGGGAATTCAGGGACTGGGGAATCCCGGGACTGGGTAATTCCGGGAATAGGGAATTCCGGGAATAGGGAATTCCAGGATTTGGGAATTCCGGGAATCGGGGGCTCCCTGACTCCTCCGCCCTCCCCCAGGTACCGGAAGTGCGACAGGATCGAGGCCAGGAAGGTCGAGCGGCTGGCGAGGAAAGGTGGGGACAATGGGGACAATGGGGACAATGGGGGGACATGGGGACAATGGGGACAACAGAGACATAGGGACAATGGGGACAATGGGGACATGGGGGGACACGGGGACAATGGGGACAATGGGGACAATGGGGACATGGGGGGACATGGGGACAAGGGGACAATGGGGACAATGGGGGGACATGGGGACAAAGGGGGACATGGGGACAATGGGGACAATGGGGACAACAGGGACATGGGGACAATGGGGGGACATGGGGACAATGGGGACAATGGGGACAACAGGGACATGGGGACAACGGGGACAATGGGGACAATGGGGGGACATGGGGACAATGGGGACAATGGGGACAACAGGGACATGGGGACAATGGGGACAATGGGGGGACATGGGGACAATGGGGACAATGGGACAATGGGGACAACAGGGACATGGGGACAATGGGGACAATGGGGGGACATGGGGACAATGGGGACAATGGGGACAACAGGGACATGGGGACAACGGGGACAATGGGGACAATGGGGGGACATGGGGACAATGGGGACAATGGGGACAATGGGGACAACAGGGACATGGGGACAATGGGGACAATGGGGGGATATGGGGACAATGGGGACAACAGGGACATGGGGACAACGGGGACAATGGGGACAACGGGGGGACATGGGGACAATGGGGACAACGGGGACAATGGGGACAATGGGGGGACATGGGGACAACAGGGACATGGGGACAATGAGGGGACATGGGACATGGGGACGATGGGGGGACATGGGGATAATGGGGACAATGGGGGGACATGGGGACAACGGGGACAGCAGGGACAATGGGGACAGTGGGGACACAGGGACAGTGGGGACACTGGGGACAATGGGGACAACGGGGACAATGGGGACAATGGGGACAGCGGGGACACAGGGACAATGGGGACAAGGGGGACACTGGGGACACTGGTGACACCGGGGACACTGGGAACATGGGCGATACTGGGGACACTGGGGACTTAAGGGACACTAGGCACATTGGGGACATTGGAGACACTGAGGACATGGACATCAGGGACAATGGGGACATGGGGCACATGGGGGACACCAGGGACAATGGGGACAATGGGGACGGGGAGACACCAGGAGCACCGGGGACAGTGGGGACAATGGGGACATGGGGGGACATGAGGGACACTGAAGACATGGGGGACGTTGGGGACGTGGGGGGCACTGGGGGACATTGAGGACATTAGGGACAGGGGGGACATTGGGGACATGGGGGACACTGAGGACACTGGGGACATTAGGGACACAGGGAACACTGGGGGCTTAAGGGACACTAGGGACATTGGGGATATTGGGGACATTAGGGACATTGGGGACAATGGGGACACGGGGCACATGGGGACACGGATTTAGGGGGACACTGGGGACCTTGGGGACCTGGGAGGTGGCACTCGGGGCTGTTTGTCCCCCCTCGGTGTCACACGGGGCCCAGGGCCCGTCCCCTGTCCCTGTCCCCTCCCCTGCCCTCAGGTGTCCCCTCCCCTGTGTCCCCTCCCCACCAGGTGGCCCTGTCCCCTCCCCCCTGTCCCCTCCCCCCGGCCACATGGTCCCCGCGCGGGGACAGAGCTGGGACAGGGGACACAGGTAGGGGACAAGGGGGGGACACAGAGGGGACATGGGGGACATGGGGACATTGGAGGGACGTGGGGACATTGGAGGGACATGGGGACACGGGACATTGGGTCACATTGGGGACAGGGAGGGACATGGAGGGACATGGGGGGGATATGGGGACATTGAAGGGGACATGGGGACATGGCAGGAACGTGAGGGGACAGGGAGGGACATGGGGGGACATAGGGGGACATCAGGCATCATGGGGGGGACGTGGGGGGACAGAGAGGTGACATGAGGGGACATGGGGTTATATAGGGAGACATGAGGGGACATTGGGGGGACACTGAGGGTGCACAGGGGACAGGGAGGGGACGTGGGGGGGCACTGGGGACATGGGGGGACAGGGAGGGACATTGAGGGGACATGGGGGACATGGGGGACATGGGGGATGGGGGGGGGGACATGGAGGGACATTGAGGGGACATGGGGGGACATGGACATGGGGGGACATGGAGGGACATTGGGGGTACATGGGGGGACATAGGGGGACATCAGGCAACATGGGGAGGACATGGGGGGACAAAGAGGGGACATGAGGGGACATGGGGGTACATGGGGGACATAAGGGTACACTGGGGGGACACAGGGGGACCCTGGGGACATGGAGGGACATGGGGGGGATATTGAGGGTGCACAGGGGACAGGGAGGGATGTGGGGGGACATGGGGGACATGGGGGGACGAGGAGGGACATTGGGGGACACAGGGACATGGAGGGATATGGGGACATGGGACATTGGGGACATGGGGTCACATTGGGGACAGGGAGGGAGATGGATGGACCTGGGGGGACACTGGGGACATTGGGGGGACATTGGGGGTATACGAGGGGCGTGGGGGGACACAGAGGTGGCCATGGGGGGACATAGGGGACATTGGGGGTACATGGGGGATGTGGGGGGGACATTGGGCCATGGGGGGACATGGGGGCACCCTGGGGACATTGGGGACAGGGAGGGACATGGGGGGGGGGCTGGGGGGACACTGGGGGTACAGGAGGGGCGTGGGGGGGGACGTAGAGGTGACATGGGGGGACCCAGGGGAACATAGAGGGGCACAGGGGACATGGAGGGACATGGGACATTGGGGACATGGGGGGGACATGGGGGGACATGGAGGGACATGGGACACGGGGGACATGGGGGATATGGACATGGACATGGGACACGGGGACATGGGGGGACACAGGGGAACATAGAGGGGCACAGGGGACATGGAGGGACATTGGAGGTACACGGCGGACATGGGGGGACATGGAGGGGACATTGGGGCCATGGGGACACCCTGGGGACATGGGGGGGATATGGGGGGGACACTGGACACATGGGACACGGGGGACATGGGGGGACATGGGGACATTGGGGGGTACATGGGGGACATTGGGGCCATGGGGACACCCTGGTGACATGGGGGGACATGGGGACATGGGGGGGATGCTGGGGACACTGGGGACATCGGGGCCACGGGGACACCCAGGGGACATGGGGGGACATAGGGGACATTGGGGTACATGGGGGCCATGGGGACACCCTGGTGACATGGGGGGCCATGGGGACACCCTGGTGACATGGGGGGACATGGGGACATTGGGGGTACATGGGGGACACTGGGGCCATGGGGACACCCTGGGGACATTGGGGCCATGGGGACATTGGTGACATGGAGGGATGCTGGGGACACTGGGGACATTGGGGAGATGGGGACACCCTGGGGACATGGGGACATTGGGGACATGAGGGCACCCCGGTGACATGGGGACATTGGTGACATGGGGACACTGGTGGCATTGGTGACATTGGTGACACGGGTGACGCGGGTGACACTGGTGACACTGGTGACATTGGTGACATGGGGACACTGGTGACATTGGTGACACTGGTGACATTGGTGACACTGGTGACGCGGGTGACGCGGGTGACACGGGTGACATTGGTGACACTGGTGACACGGGTGACGCGGGTGACACTGGTGACACTGGTGACATTGGTGACATGGGGACACTGGTGACATTGGTGACATTGGTGACACGGGTGACGCGGGTGACGCGGGTGTCGCGCAGGGCGGGCGCTGGCGCGGGCGGCGCCCTGGGACACGGACGAGTCCCCCGAGGAGGCCCCGGCTGTCCCCGTTGTCCCCGTTGTCCCCGAGGGGCCCCGCAAGTCCCCGCGGCGCTGCGTGCGCCAGCGCGTCCCCCGCTACGGGGGGGGCGGCTCCTCGGGGGACGAGGACGAGGACGGGGAGGGGACCCTGCAAGGGGACGGTGAGTGAGGGGACGTGGGGACAGGGGGGGACGTGGGGGGACGTGGGGACATGGGGGAGGATGGGGAGACATGGGGACATGGAGGGACAGGGGACGGTGAGCGGGGGGGGGGACGGGGATGTGGGGACACGGGGGGACATGGGGGGGCGTGGGGACATGGGGGGGGACATGAGGAAGGATGGGGGGACATGGGGGGGACACAGGGACGTGGGGACATGGAGGGACATGGGGGACATAGGGGGACATGGGGACAGGGGGACATGGGGGGGCATGGGGGACATGGGGACATGGGGGGACATGGGGAGACGTGGGGACATGGGGGGACACAGGGGGACACATGGGGGACATGGGGGGACATAGGGACATGGGGGACATGGAGGGACAGGGTACGTCGTGCGGGGATGGTGAGCGGGGGAGGGACGGGGGGGACATGGGGACATGGGGACATGGGGGACATGAGGAAGGATGGGGGGACATGGGGGACATGGGGGGGGACACAGGGGGACATGGGGAGACATGGGGGACATGGGGACAGGGGGGACATGGGGGACATGGGGACATGGGGACATGGGGGGACATGGGGACAGAGGGGACATGGAGGACATGGGGGGACATGGGGACATGGGGACAGAGGGGGACATGGAGGGACACAGGGGGACATGGGGGGGACATGGGGACATGGGGGGGACATGGGGACAGGGGGGACATGGGGGGACGTGGCCCTGTGGGGACATGTGTGACACATGGGGCTTTGGGGACATTGGGGTATGCAGACATGTGACGCAGTGTCCTCGTGTCCCCCTGTCCCCATGTCCCCTATTTGCTCGTGTCCCCCCATGTCGCCAATGTCCCCGTGTCCCCCATGTCCTCCATGTCCCCCACCCCGTTCATCCATGTCCCCCCATGTCCCCTATGTCCCCCCATGTCCCCGTGTCCTCTCGTCCCCATGTCCCCCCGTCCTCATGTCCCCCTATGTCCCCCCATGTCCCCTGGTCCCTATGTCCCCCAAAATCCCCCCTGTCCCCATGTCCCCCCATGTCCCTCCATGTCCCTGTGTCCCCCATGTCCCCCCATGTCCCCCTGTTCCCATGTCCCTCCCGTGTCCCCCCATGTCCCCCCATGTCCCCTATGTCCCCTATGTCCCCCCATGTCCCTGTGTCCCCCATGTTCCCCCATGTTCCCCCATGTCCCCCTGTCCACCTGTTCCCATGTCCCCCCATGTCCCCAATCTCCCCCAATGTCCCCAATGTCCCCCCATGTCCCTGTGTCCCCCATGTCCCTCCATGTCCCCCTGTTCCCATGTCCCTCCCGTGTCCCCCCATGTCCCTGTGTCCCCCATGTCCCTCCATGTCCCCCTGTTCCCATGTCCCCCCCCGCCCCCCCCCATGTCCCCCATGTCCCCCCATGTCCCCCCATGTCCCCCATGTCCCCCCATGTCCCCCCCCATGTCCCCCCAGCCCCCCCCATGGTGACCGAGGACCCCCCCCGGCCCCGCCGCGCCCCTCCCCCTCCCCTGCTGCAGCTCAAGGCCCGGAAGCGCCCGGAGCAGGTGGGGGAGGGGCCACGGGAGGGGGGGGGGGGGGACACGGGGACACCGGGGGGGGGCACCCAAGGGGGCTGCGGGGGGGCTGGGGACACTGGGGGGGATTGGGGACACTGGGGGTCCCTGGGGACATCGGGGACACTGGGGGTCCTGGGGACACTGGGGGGGGGTTTGGGGACACTGGGGGTCCTGGGGACACTGGGGACACTGGGGGTCCTGGGGACACTGGGGGGGGGGGTTTGGGGACACTGGGGGTCCTGGGGACACTGGGGGGGGGTTGGGGGCACTGGGGGTCCTGGGGACATTGGGGGGCTCTGGGGACACTGTGGGGGGAGTTGGGGGGCACCCCAGGGGGGCTGGGGACACTGGGGGGGTTGGGGACACTGGGGGTCCCTGGGGACATCGGGGACACTGGGGGTCCTGGGGACACTGGGGGGGGGCGTTTGGGGACTCTGGGGGTCCTGGGGACATTGGGGACACTGGGGGAGGGTTTGGGGACACTGGGGGTCCCTGGGGACATTGGGGACACTGGGGGCTCCCTGGGGACACTGGGGGGGGGGGTTTGGGGACACTGGGGGTCCCTGGGGACACTGGGGGGGCTCTGGGGACACTGAGGGGTCTTTGGGGACACTGGGGGACTCTGGGGGGGGCTCTGGGGGGCACTGGGGGTCTCTGGGGACACTGGGGGGTCCGTGGGGACAGTGGGGGACACTGGGGGGGCTCTGGGGACACTGGAGTCACTGGGGGGTCCCCGGGGACACTGGGGACACTGGGGGCTCCGTCCCCCCCCGTCCCCCCCCCCCGCTGACCCCCCCGTCCCCCCCCAGGGCACCGACGGCCCCTGCCCCCCCCTGCCGGGGGGATGGGCGGGGAGGGGGCGGCCCCCGGACGGGACCCCCCGACTGCGAGTGGACTTCAAGGTGGGGGAGGGGGGGACGGGGGACACGGGGGGACGTTGGGGACATTGGGGACACCCAGGGGCGGGGAGGGCCCTGCTCCGTAGGGTCCGTAGGGATTCGGGGGGATCCGGGGGGATGTGGAGGGGATCCATAGGCTCCATAGGGCCCCGTAGGGCTCCATAGGCTCCATAGGGATCCATGGGGTTTCATAGGGCTCCATAGGGTCCATAGGGCTCCATGGGCTCTGTAGGACTCCGTAGAGCTCCATAGGCTCCATAGGGCCCCGTAGGGCTCCATAGGCTCCATAGGGATCCATGGGGTTCCATAGGGCTCCATAGGGTCCATAGGGCTCCATGGGCTCTGTAGGACTCCGTAGAGCTCCATAGGCTCCATAGGGCCCCGTAGGGCTGCATAGGCTCCATAGGGATCCATGGGGTTCCATAGGGCTCCATAGGGTCCATAGGGCTCTGTGGGGTCTGTAGGGATCCACAGGGTTCGTAGGCTTCATAGGCCTCTGTGGGTTCCATAGAGCTCTGTAGGGATCCATAGGCTCCATAGACTCCATAGGGATCCATAGGGCTCTCTAGGGCCCCATAGGGATCCATAGGGCTCCATAGGGATTTATAGGGCTCCATAGGCTCCATAGGACTCTCTAGGGCCCCGTAGGGATCCGTAGGGCTCCATAGGGCTCCATAGGCTCCGTAGGGCTCCGTAGGGGTCCATGAGGCTCAGTAGGCTCCATAGGGATCCATAGGGATCCATAGGGCTCCCCAGTCTGGCTCCATAGGGCTCCATAGGCTCCACAGGGCTCCATAGGGTCGATAGGGTCCCTAGGGCTCCATAGGCTCCATAACGGCTCCGTAGAGCTCCATAGGCTCTGTAGGCTCCATAGGGGTCCATAGGGCTCCGTAGGCTCCACAGGGCTCCGTAGGCTCCATGGGGTCCATAGGGATCCATAGGCTCCATAGGGCTCCGTAGGGCTCCATAGGACTCCATGGGCTCCATAGGGTCCATAGGACTCCATAGACTCCACAGGGCTTCATAGGGCTCCATAGGGTCCATAGGGCTCCATGGGCTCCCTAGAGCTCCCTAGGGCTCCACAGGGCTCCGTAGGGCTCCATAGGCTCTATAGGGCTCCATATAGCTCTATAGGCTCCGTAGGGCTTCATAGGGCTTCACAGGGCTCCATAGGGCTCCGTAGGTTCTATAGAGCTCCATAGGGCTCCATAGGCTCTATAAGCTCCATAGGGCTCTATAGGGCTCCGTAGGTTCTATAGGCTCCATAGAGCTCCATAGGGCTCCATAGGGCTCCCCAGAGCTCCATAGGCTCTATAGGCCTCCATAGGGGTCCATAGGGCTCCGTAGGCTCCATAGGCTCCATAGGGCTCCCCAGAGCTCCATAGGCTCTATAGGCCTCCATAGGGGTCCATAGGGCTCCATAGGCTCCATAGGCTCCATAGGGCTCCCCAGGCCTCCATAGGTTCTATAGGCTCCATAGAGCTCCATAGGGCTCCATAGGGCTCCCCAGAGCTCCATAGGCTCTATAGGCCTCCATAGGGGTCCATAGGGCTCCGTAGGCTCCATAGGCTCCATAGGGCTCCCCAGAGCTCCATAGGCTCTATAGGCCTCCATAGGGGTCCATAGGGCTCCATAGGCTCCATAGGCTCCATAGGGCTCCCCAGGCCTCCATAGGTTCTATAGGCTCCATAGAGCTCCATAGGGCTCCATAGGGCTCCCCAGAGCTCCATAGGCTCTATAGGCCCCCATAGGGGTCCATAGGGCTCCATAGGCTCCATAGGCTCCATGGCCCCGCTCCGTGTCCCGCAGGAGGACGGCGCCCTGGACAACGTGTGGCTCCTGGGTGGCCTCAGCGTCGTCACCTCCGTCCCCGTCCCCGCGGCCCTGCTGTGCCTGCTGTGCGCCAGCCGCGGCCACCACCAGGTGACAGCGCGGGGACGGCGGGGACCTGCTGGGGACAGTGGGGACAGCGGGGACACCAGGGACTGGCCGGGGACACCGGGGACGGCGGGGACGGCGGGGACCCTCTGGGGACAGCGGGGACCTGCTGGGGACAGCGGGGACCTGACAGGGACACTGGGGACAGCGGGGACACCGGGGACCTGCTGGGGACACTGGGGACAGCGGGGACCTGCTGGGGACAGTGGGGACAGCGGGGACACCAGGGACCGGCCAGGGACACCGGGGACAGCGGGGACCTGCTGGGGACAGCGGGGACACCGGGGACACTGGGGACCTGCCAGGGACAGCGGGGACCTGCTGGAGACACTGGGGACACCGGGGACCTGCCAGGGACAGCGGGGACACCGGGGACCGGCCGGGGACACCGGGGACAGCGGGGACCTGCTGGGGACACTGGGGACCTGCTGGGGACAGCGGGGACCGGCTGGGGACACTGGGGACACCGGGGACCTGCTGGGGACAGCGGGGACAGCGGGGACACCGGGGACCGGCCGGGGACAGCGGGGACAGCGGGGACCTGCTGGGGACAGCGGGGACACCTGGGACACTGGGGACCTGCCAGGGACAGCGGGGACCTGCTGGGGACACTGGGGACCTGCTGGGGACAGCGGGGATAGTGGGGACCTGCCAGGGGGCTGGGGACACCGGGGACCGGCCGGGGACACCAGAGACCTGCTGGGGACAGCGGGGACCTGACAGGGACACTGGGGACAGCAGGGACAGCGGGGACCGGCCAGGGACAGCGGGGACCTGCTGGGGACACTGGGGACCTGCTGGGGACAGCGGGGACCGGCTGGGGACACCGGGGACACCGGGGACCTGCTGGGGACAGCGGGGACCGGCTGGGGACAGCGGGGACCCGCCAGGGACCGTCCCGGGGGGCTGGGGACACCAGGGACATTCCTGAGCGCTGGGGACCTTCCTGGACCCCAGGGCCCCTTCCTGGCCCCTTCCCAGCCCCGTTCTCATTCCCATTCCCGGCCCTATTCCCGGTATTCCCGGTATTCCCGTACAGATGCTCCTGTGCCAGGTCTGCCCCCAGCCCCATTCCCGCTCTCATTCCCGTTCTCATTCCCGGTATTCCCGGTATTCCCGGTATTCCAGATGCTCCTGTGCCAGGTCCGCCCCCAGCCCCATTCCCGCTCTCATTCCTGGTATTCCCGGTATTCCCGGTATTCCAGATGCTCCTGTGCCAGGTCTGCTCCCAGCCCCATTCCCGCTCTCATTCCCGGTATTCCCGGTATTCCAGATGCTCCTGTGCCAGGTCTGCTGCCAGCCCCATTCCTGATATTCCCGCTCTCATTCCCAGTATTCCCGGTATTCCAGATGCTCCTGTGCCAGGTCCGCCCCCAGCCCCATTCCCGCTCTCATTCCCGTTCTCATTCCCGGTATTCCTGGTATTCCCGGTATTCCAGATGCTCCTGTGCCAGGTCTGCCCCCAGCCCCATTCCCGATATTCCTGCTCTCATTCCCGGTATTCCCGGTATTCCAGATGCTCCTGTGCCAGGTCTGCTGCCAGCCCTTCCACCGGTTCTGCCTGGAGCCTCCGGAGCGGCCGGGCGGCTCCGCTCGCGGTGACGGTCGCGGTGACGGTGACGGTGACGGTGACGGTGACGGCTGGTGCTGCCGGCGCTGCCGCTTCTGCGACGTGTGCGGCCGGCGGGGACGGAGCGCCAGGGTGGGGACAATGAGGGGACAATGGGGACAACGGGGGGACACGGGGACAATGGGGGGACACGGGGACAATGGGGGGACATGGGGACAATGGGGACATGGGGACCCCAATGGGGACGTGTGCGGCCGGCGGGGACGGAGCGCCAGGGTGGGGACAATGGGGACAATGGGGACAACGGGGGGACATGGGGACAACGGGGGACATGGGGACAATGGGGACATGGGGACCCCAATGGGGACGTGTGCGGCCGGCGGGGACGGAGCGCCAGGGTGGGGACAACGGGGACAACTGGGACAATGGGGGACATGGGGGACAATGGGGACAATGAGGGGACAATGGGGACAACGGGGGACATGGGGACAATGGGGACAACGGGGACAATGGGGGGACATGGGGACCCCAATGGGGACATGTGCGGCCGACGGGGACGGAGCGCCAGGGTGGGGACAACGGGGACAATGGGGACAACGGGGGACATGGGGACAATGGGAACAATGGGGACAATGGGGGGACACGGGGACAACGGGGGACATGGGGACAATGGGGACATGGGGGACAATGGGGGGACATGGGGACCCCAATGGGGACATGTGCGGCCGACGGGGACGGAGCGCCAGGGTGGGGACAACGGGGACAATGGGGACACGGGGGGACAACGGGGACAATGGGGACAATGGGGACAATGGGGGGACACGGGGACAATGGGGGGACATGGGGACAATGGGGACATGGGGGAACATGGGGACAATGGGGACGTGTGCGGGCGGCGGGGATGGAGCTCCAGGGTGGGGACAATGGGGGACAATGGGGACAATGGGGGGACACGGGGACAATGGGGACAATGGGGGACATGGGGATAATGGGGACAATGGAGGGACACGGGGACAGCGGGGACAACAGGGGGCCAATGGGGACATGGGGACTCCAATGGGGACGTGTTCGGCCGGCGCTTGCAGAACGCAGCGTGGGGACAATGGAGGGACATGGGGATAATGGGGACAATGGAGGACATGGGGACAACGGGGACAATGGGGGACATGGGGACACGGGGGGACAACGGAGACATGGGGTCATGGGAACACAGGGGGACAATGGGGACAATGGGGACATGGGGACAATGGGGCCAATGGGGATATGGGGACATGGGGGGACATGGGGGACGTTGGAGACAATGGGGGACATGGGACAATGGTGACATTGGGGACACGGGAGACATTGGGGACAATGGGGGGACATGGGGACAATGGGGACATGGGGACATGGGGGACATGGGACAGTGGGGACACAGGGGACCCGGGGACATTGGGGACATGGGGGACATTGGGGACATGGGGGACACGGGGGGACATTGGGGGACACGGGGAGACATGGGGGGACATGGGGGGACACGGGGGGACACGGGACCCGTTGGTGACGCTCGCACTGTCCCCAGCCCCTGCTGCAGTGTCACCGCTGTCACCGCTGCTTCCACCCGTCCTGCCTGGGCCCCTCCTACCCGGAGCCGCAGGAGGGGCACCCATGGGTGAGGGGGGGGACACGCGGGGGGGGGGGCACCCATGGGTGAGGGGGGGGGGATGCGGTGGGGGGCACCCATGGGTGAGGGGGGGGGGACACCCCGGGGGGGGCACCCATGGGTGAGGGGGGGGACACGGGGGGGGGCACCCATGGGTGGGGGGGGGCGCGGGGGGGGCACCCATGGGTGAGGGGGGGGGGACGCGGAGGGGGGGCACCTATGTGTGAGGGGGGGGGACACCCGGGGGTGCTATTAGGTGTCATTGTCACCCATGGGTGCTATAGGGTGCCATTGTCATCCATGGGTGCCATGGCTGTCCCTGTCACCCATGGGCGCTATGGGCTGTCCCTGTCACCCATGGGTGCTACGAGGTGTCATTGTCACCCATGGGTGCCCTGGGCTGTCCCTGTCACCCATGGGCGCTATAGGGTGTCCCTGTCACCCATGGGTGCTATGGGGTGTCATTGTCACCCATGGGTGCCATGGGGTGTCATTGTCACCCATGGGTGCCATGGGCTGTCCCTGTCACCCATGGGTGCTATTGGGTGTCATTGTCACCCATGGACGCTATAGGGTGTCCCTGTCACCCATGGGTGCCATGGGGTGTCATTGTCACCTATGGGTGCTATAGGGTGTCATTGTCACCCATGGGTGCCATGGGCTGTCCCTGTCACCCATGGGCGCTATAGGGTGTCCCTGTCACCCATGGGTGCCATGGGGTGTCATTGTCACCCATGGGTGCTATAGGGTGTCATTGTCACCCATGGGTGCCATGGGCTCTCCCTGTCACCCATGGGCGCTATTGGGTGTCATTGTCACCCATGGGTGCTATAGGGTGTCATTGTCACCCATGGGTGCCATGGGCTCTCCCTGTCACCCATGGGCGCTATGGGGTGTCATTGTCACCCATGGGTGCCCTGGGCTCTCCCTGTCTCTCCCAGCTCTGCTCCCGCTGCGGCGGCTGCGGCGCCGCCCAGGACCCGGCAGGACCCCCCGGAACCGGCACCGGAGACCCCCCCGGTGAGAGACCTCCCGGCACCCGTGGGACCCCCAGCACCCATGGGATCCTCTGGGATCCCCCAGCACCCACGGGACCCCCTGGGAGCCCCTGGGACCTCCTGGGCACCCATGGGACCCCCCAGCACCCATGGGACCCTCTGGGACCCCCCAGCACCCATGGGAGCCCCCAGGACCCACGGGATCCCCTTGGACCCCCCAGGACCCCGCAGGCCCCAATGGGACCCCCCAACACCCATGGGTCCTTCTGGGACCCCTCGGCACCCATGGGACCCCCTGGGAGCCCCTGGGACCTCCTGGGCACCCATGGGACCCCCCAACACCCATGGGACCCTCTGGGAGCCCCCCAGGACCCATGGGGCCCCCTGGGACCCATAGGATCGCCCAGGCACCCACGGGATCCCCCTGCACCCATGGGAGCCCCTGGGAGCCCCCAGGACCTTCTGGGATCCCCTTGGACCCCCCAGGCCCCCATGGGACCCCCCAACACCCACGGGACCCCATGGGAGCCCCTGGGACCCCCTGGGACCTCCTGGGCACCTATGGGACCCCCCCAACACCCATGGGACCCTCTGGGACCCCCTGGGACCTCCTGGGCACCCATGGGACCCCCCCAACACCCATGGGGCCCCCTGGGATCCATAGGATCCCCCAGTGCCCCCCGGGGCCCCCCAAAACCCATGGGACCCCATGGGAGCCCCTGGGACCCCCTGGGACCTCTTGGGCACCCATGGGACCCTCTGGGACCCCCCAACATCCATGGGATCCCCTGGGAGCCCCTGGGACCCCCCAGCACCCATGGGAGCCCCCAACACCCATGGGACCCTCTGGGACCCTCTGGGGCCTCCTGGGCACCATGGGACCCCCCAACACCTGTGGGACCCCCCAACACCCATGGGACCCCCCGGGACCCCCCAGCACCCAAGGGACCCTATGGACCCCCCATGCCATAAACCTGTCCCCATGGGGCCGTTTATGGGTGGGGGGGGGACACAGGGTGGGGGGGTCTCAGAGCAGCACCCATGGGTGCCCCCCCTCCCCCCCCCCAAACAGACGAGGGCTCCGAGACGGGCGATGGCGCCGCCCCCCCACCCGGCACCCAGGTGAGCGGGGGGGGCACCCATGGGTGGGGGGGGACACGGGGCGGGGGGGAGACATGAGGGGGGCACCCATGGGTGGGGGGGGACACGTGGGGGGGGGAACATGAGGGGGGCACCCATGGGTGGGGGGGGCACAGGGGGGGACACATGGGTGGGGGGGGACATGGGGGGGGACATGAGGGGGGGCACCCATGGGTGGGGGGGTGGGGAGGGGGACACGTGGGGGGGGGGAACATGAGGGGGGCACCCATGGGTGGGAGGGGCACGGGGGGGACACATGGGTGGGGGGGGGGACATGGGGGGGGACATGAGGGGGGGGCACCCATGGGTGGGGGGGGACACACGGGGGGGCACCCATGGGTGGGGGGGGGACACAGTGGGGGGGACACGTGGGTGGGGGGGACATGAGGGGGGACATGTGGGGGGCACCCATGGGTGGGGGGGGACGGTGGGGGGGGGGACGTGGGGCACCCATGGGTGCTGCCACCCCCCCCCAGGTGCCACCAGGTGCCACCGGCTGCTGCCCCAAGGGTGACACCGAGAGACAGAGCCGGGACACGGAGCGGTGAGAGGGACGGGGGGACATTGGGGACATGGGGGGACATTGGGGACATGGGGGACATTGGGGACATGGGGAGACATGGGGTAACACTGGAGGGATGTTGGGGACATGGGGACATTGGGGACAAAGGGCCATGGGGGGACATTGGGGGGACATGGGGGGACACTGGGGGGACATGGGGTCATGGGAGGACATTGGGGACATTGGGGTCATTGGGGCCATGGGGTCATGGGGGGCCATGGGGACACTGGGGGTCATGAGGGGCCATTCAGGACATGGGGGGCCATTGGGGACATGGGGACATGGGGGGGACATGAGGGGCCACTGGTGCCATTGGGGTGCCATTGGGGTGCCATTGGGGGGACATGGTGCCATTGGGGTGCCATTGGTGCCATCGTCCCCCGTGTCCCCAGGCCGCCCCCCCCGGTGCCCCCCCCCTCGGCCGATCACTCCTACGCCCAGCGCCGCCCCCCCCCCCGCGGGGCCCCCCCCGGAGCCGCCCCCGGAGCCGCCGCTGCCACCGGGGGCCACCGGGGCCACCGGGGACAATGGGGACAACGGGGACAACGGGGACAGCGGGGACAGCGGGGACACCCGGCAGTGCGTCCTGTGCCAGCAGCAGGGGGACGCCCCCGCGCAGGTGAGACCCCCCGGGATCCCGGATACCCCGTTATCCCGGATACCCCGTTATCCCGGATCCTCCCGTTATCCCGGATCCGCCCGGTATCCCAGGTCCTCCCGTTATCCCAGGGCTCCCTTGTTAAACTGGATCCCCCTGTTCCTGGCCCCGTTCCCAGCTCATCCCGGCCCCATTCCTGGCCCCGTTCCTGTCTCATCCCAGCCCCATTTCCAGCCCCATTCCCAGCCCCATTCCCGGCCCCATTCCCGGCTCATCCCGGCCCCATTCCCGGCTCATCCCAGCCCCATTCCCGGCCGCATTCCCGGCTCATCTGGTCTCCATTCCCATCTCCATTCCCAGCCCCGTTCCCAACCCCATTCCTGGCCCCATTCCCGGCCCCATTCCCGGCTCATCCCGGCCCCATTCCCGGCTCATCCCAGTCCCATTCCCGGCCCCATTCCTGGCCCCGTTCCCGTCTCATCCCAGCCCCATTCCCGGCCCCATTCCCGGCCGCATTCCCGGCTCATCCCAGCCCCATTCCTGGCCCCGTTCCCGTCTCATCCCAGCCCCATTCCCAGCCCCATTCCCGGCCCCATTCCCAGCCCTGTTCCCAGCTCATCCCGGCCCCATTCCCATCCCCATTCCCGGCCCCATTCCCGGCACATCCCGGCCCCCATTCCTGGCCCCGTTCCCGTCTCATCCCAGCCCCATTCCCAGCCCCATTCCCGGCCCCATTCCCAGCCCCATTCCTGGCTCATCCCAGCCCCATTCCCATCCCCATTCCCGGCCCCATTCCCGTCTCATCTCAGCCCCATTCCCGGCCCCATTCCCGGCACATCCCGGCCCCATTCCTGGCCCCGTTCCCGTCTCATCCCGGCCCTATTCCCAGCCCCATTCCCGGCCCCATTCCCAGCCCTGTTCCCAGCTCATCCCGGCCCCATTCCCATCCCCATTCCCGGCCCCATTCCCGGCACATCCCGGCCCCATTCCTGGCCCCGTTCCCGTCTCATCCCAGCCCCATTCCCAGCCCCATTCCCGGCCCCATTCCCAGCCCCATTCCTGGCTCATCCCAGCCCCATTCCCATCCCCATTCCCGGCCCCATTCCCGTCTCATCTCAGCCCCATTCCCGGCCCCATTCCCGGCACATCCCGGCCCCATTCCTGGCCCCGTTCCCGTCTCATCCCGGCCCTATTCCCAGCCCCATTCCCGACCCCATTCCCGACCCCATTCCCGGCCCCATTCCCGTCTCATCCCGGCCCTATTCCCAGCCCCATTCCCAGCCCCATTCCCGACCCCATTCCCGGCCCCATTCCCATCCCATCCCGTCCCCATTCCCAGCCCCATTCCCAGCCCATTCCCAGCCCCATCCCCGTCTCATCCCAGCCCCATTCCCGGCCCCGTTCCCATCTCATCCCAGCCCCATTCCCAGCCCCATTCCCAGCCCATTCCCAGCCCCATTCCCAGCCCATTCCCAGCCCCATCCCCGTCTCATCCCGGCCCCATTCCCAGCCCCATTCCCGTCCCCGTTCCCGGCTCATCCGGTGCCCATTCCCGCAGGACGCGGGGCGGCTGCTCTACCTGGGCCAGAACGAGTGGGCCCACGTGAACTGCGCGCTGTGGTCGGCGGAGGTGTTCGAGGAGGCCGACGGTTCCCTGCGGAACGTGCACGCGGCCGTGGCGCGGGGACGCCTGTTGGTACGGGTGACATCCGGGTGACACCCGGGTGACGTGTGTGTGTGACACCTGACACGTGTGTGTGACACCCGTGTGTGTTCGAGGAGGCCGACGGTTCCCTGCGGAACGTGCACGCGGCCGTGGCGCGGGGACGCCTGTTGGTACGGGTGACATGTGTGTGTGTGACACCTGACACGTGTGTGTGACACCTGACACGTGTGTGTGACACCCGTGTGTGTGTGTGACACCCGTGTGTGTTCGAGGAGGCCGACGGTTCCCTGCGGAACGTGCACGCGGCCGTCGCGCGGGGACGCCTGTTGGTACGGGTGACATCTGGTGACGTGTGTGTGTGACACCTGACACGTGTGTGTGACACCCGTGTGTGTGTGTGACACCCGTGTGTGTGTGTGACACCCGTGTGTGTTCGAGGAGGCCGACGGTTCCCTGCGGAACGTGCACGCGGCGGTGGCGCGGGGACGCCTGTTGGTACGGGTGACATCCGGGTGACGTGTGTGTGTGACACCTGACACGTGTGTGTGACACCCGTGTGTGTGTGTGACACCCGTGTGTGTGTGTGACACCCGTGTGTGTTCGAGGAGGCCGACGGTTCCCTGCGGAACGTGCACGCGGCGGTGGCGCGGGGACGACTGTTGGTACGGGTGACACCCGGGTGACGTGTGTGTGTGACACCTGACACGTGTGTGTGACACCCGTGTGTGTGTGTGACACCCGTGTGTGTGTGTGACACCCGTGTGTGTTCGAGGAGGCCGACGGTTCCCTGCGGAACGTGCACGCGGCGGTGGCGCGGGGACGACTGTTGGTACAGGTGACACCCGGGTGACACCTGTGTGTGTGTGACACCTGTGTGTCCCCGTCCCCCCGCTGATGCTTGCGTCCCGTGTCCCCGTGGCCCTGTGTCCCCCCTTGGTGTCCCCGTGTCCCCTGTCCCTCAATGTCCCCATCGCCCTGGTGATGGCCGTGTCCCGGTGTCCCCATGTCCCCATGATGTCCCCATGTCCCCATGTCCCCATAGTGTCCCCATGATGTCCCCGTGTCCCCATGATGTCCCCATGATGTCCCCATGATGTCCCCATGTCCCCAGCGCTGCGAGCTGTGTCACCGTCCTGGTGCCACCGTGGGCTGCTGTCTGGTGACACCATGTGACATGTCCCCATGATGTCCCCATGTCCCCTTGGTGACACTGATGTCCCCATGTCCCCAGCGCTGCGAGCTGTGCCGCCGTCCCGGTGCCACCGTGGGCTGCTGTCTGGCCGCGTGCGCCATGTCCCCATGGTGTCCCCGTGTCCCCATGTCCCCATGGTGTCCCCCTGTCCCCATGATGTCCCCATGATGTCCCCATGGTGTCCCCATGTCCCCAGCGCTGCGAGCTGTGCCGCCGTCCCGGTGCCACCGTGGGCTGCTGTCTGGCCGCGTGCGCCATGTCCCCATGGTGACACCATGTGACATGTCCCCATGTCCCCATGGTGTCCCCATGATGTCCCCATGTCCCCATGGTGCCCCCCTGTCCCCATGATGTCCCCATGATGTCCCCATGTCCCTGTCCCCAGCGCTGCGAGCTGTGCCGCCGTCCTGGTGCCACCGTGGGCTGCTGTCTGGTGACACCATGTGACATGTCCCCATGATGTCCCCATGTCCCCATGGTGTCCCCATGGTGTCCCCATGGTGTCCCCCTGTCCCCATGATGTCCCCATGATGTCCCCATGTCCCCATGTCCCCAGCGCTGCGAGCTGTGTCGCCGTCCCGGTGCCACCGTGGGCTGCTGTCTGGCCGCGTGCGCCATGTCCCCGTGGTGTCCCCATGGTGTCCCCATGATGTCCCCATGATGTCCCCATGTCCCCTTGGTGACACTGATGTCCCCATGTCCCCAGCGCTGCGAGCTGTGCCGCCGTCCCGGTGCCACCGTGGGCTGCTGTCTGGTGACACCATGTGACATGTCCCCATGATGTCCCCATGTCCCCATGGTGACACCGTGTCCCCATGCTGTCCCCATGTCCCCAGCGCTGCGAGCTGTGCCGCCGTCCCGGTGCCACCGTGGGCTGCTGTCTGGCCGCCTGCGCCAGCACCTTCCACTTCATGTGCGCCCGGCGCCGCCGCGCCGCCTTCCAGCGCGACAAGAGGGTCTTCTGCGAGCGCCACACGGCCCTGCTGGACGGCACCGTACGGGGACGGGGACGCGGGCGGCCCCGGGGGGCACTGGGAGCCGTTGGGAGGCTTTGGGTGGCCTTGGGAGTCATCAAACATCATTGGGTGGCATTGGGAGCCATTGGGTGGCTTTGGGTGGCCTTGGGTGGCCTTGGGAGTCATCAAACGTCATTGGGGGGCATTGGGAGCCATTGAGTGGCTTTGGGTGGCCTTGGGAGTCATTGGGTGGCGTGGGGTGGCTTTGGGTGGCATTGGGAACCATTGGGAGTCATTGGGAGTCATTGGGAGTCATTGAGGGTCATTGGGAGTCTTGGGGAGTCATCAAGGGTCATTGGGAGTCATTGGGTGGCTTTGGGAATCATTGGGAGCTATTGAGGGTCATTGGGTGACTTTGGGAGCCATTGGGTGACATGGGGTGGCATTTGGAGGCATTGAGGGTCATTGGGATTCATTGGGAGTCACTGAGGGTCATTGGGTGGCTTTGGGTGGCATTGGGAAACATTGGCAGTCATTGGGAGACATTGGGTGGCATTGGGAGTCATTGGGAGTCACTGAGGGTCATTGGGTGACTTTGGGAATCGTTGGGTGGCATGGGGTGGCATTGGGAACCATTGGGAGTCATTGGGTGGCATTGGGAGTCTTTGGGTGGCATGAGGTGGCATTGGGAGCCATTGGAAGTCATTGGGTGGCATTGGGTGGCACTGGGAATCATTGAGGGTCATTGGGGGTCATTGGGAGCCATTGGGTGGCGTTAGGTGACATTGGGAGTTATTGAGGGTCACTGGGAGTCGTTGAGAGTCATTGGGTGACGTTGAGAGCCATGGGGTGGCACAGGGTGGCATTGGGAGTCATTGAGGGTCATTGGGTGGCATTGGGAGTCACTGAGGGCCCTTGGGTGGCATTGGGTGTCTTTGGGTGTCCTTGGCTGTTGTTGGGAGTCGTTGAGGGTCATTGAGTGCCATTGGGTGTCTTTGGCCATCGTTGAGGGTCGTTGGGTGACATTGGGAGTCATTGAGGGTCCTTGGGTGGCATTGGGTGACATTGGGTGTCCTTGGCCATCATTGGGCGGCACTGGCTGTCACTGGGAGTCGTTGAGGATCATTGGGTGCCACTGGGAGTCGTTGAGGGTCCTTGGGAGTCATTGGGTGACTTTGGGAGCCATGGGGTGACATTGGGAGTCATTGAGGGCCCTTGGGTGTCTTTGGGTGTCCTTGGCCGTTGTTGGGAGTCGTTGAGGGTCATTGGGTGCCATTGGGAGTCATTGAGGGTCCTTGGGTGGCATTGGGTGACATTGGGTGTCCTTGGTTGTCGTTGAGGGTCATTGGGTGACATTGGGTGACATTGGGAGTCATTGAGGGCCCTTGGGTGTCTTTGGGTGTCCTTGGCCGTCGTTGGGAGTCATTGATGGTCATTGGGTGGCATTGGGTGACATTGGGTGGCATTGAGGGCCCTTGGGTGACATTGGGTGTCCTTGGCCGTCGTTGGGAGTCATTGATGGTCATTGGGTGGCATTGGGAGTCATTGAGGGCCCTTGGGTGTCTTTGGGTGTCCTTGGCCGTTGTTGGGAGTCGTTGAGGGTCATTGGGTGCCATTGGGAGTCATTGAGGGTCCTTGGGTGGCATTGGGTGACATTGGGTGTCCTTGGCCATCATTGGGCGGCACTGGCTGTCACTGGGAGTCATTGAGGGCCCTTGGGTGACATTGGGTGACATTGGGAGCCATGGGGTGACATTGGGAGTCGTTGAGGGCCCTTGGGTGCCATTGGGTGTCCTTGGCCGTCGTTGGGAGTCATTGAGGGTCATTGGGTGACATTGGGTGGCATTGGGAGTCATTGATGGTCATTGGGTGGCATTGGGAGTCATTGAGGGCCCTTGGGTGCCATTGGGTGTCCTTGGCCGTCGTTGGGCCGCCCTGAGCACCCGTGGGTGCCGCAGGGGCTGGTGGGCGAGGGCGGCTTCGCGGTGCTGCGCCGGGTCTACGTGGACTTCGAGGGCATCAGCTTCAAGCGCAAGTTCCTGGGCGGGCTGGAGCCGGGCGCCGTGCACATGGTGCTGGGTGAGCGGCACCCGTGGGTGCTGGGGGCGGCCAGCGGGTCCCCAGGGTCCCCAAAGGTCCCCCAAGGTCCCCCAGGGTCCCCGAAGGTCCCCAAAGGTGCCCTGGGGTCCCCAGAAGATCTGGAGGTGCCGGGATGTCCCCTGGGCTCTAGTGGGATTCTAGGGGCACCCATGGGTGCTGGGGGGCGGCCAGCGGGTCCCCAAGGTCCCCAAGGTCCCCCAAGGTCCCCAAGGTCCCCCAGGGTCCCCAAAGGTGCCCTGGGGTCCCCAGAAGATCTGGGGGTGCCAGGATGTCCTGTGGGTTCCAGGGGATTCTAGGGGCACCCATGGGTGCTGGGGGGCGGCCAGCAGGTCCCCAAGGTCCCCCAAGGTCCCCAAAGGTCCCCAAAGGTCCCCCAGGGTCCCCAGAAGATCTGGAGGTGCCGGGATGTCCCATGGTTTCTAGGGGATTCTAGGGGCACCCATGGGTGCTGGGGGGCGGCCAGCGGGTCCCCAAGGTCCCCAAAGGTCCCCCAGGGTCCCCAAAGGTGCCCTGGAGTCCCTAGAAGATCTGGGGGTGCCAGGATGTCCCGTGGGTTCCAGGGGATTCTAGGGGCACCCATGGGTGCTGGGGGGCGGCCAGCAGGTCCCCAAGGTCCCCAAAGGTCCCCAAAGGTCCCCAAGGTGCCCCAGGGTCCCCAGAAGATCTGGAGGTGCTGGGGGTGCCGGGATGTCCCATGGGCTCTGGGGGGTCCTAGGGGCACCCATGGGTGCTGGGGGGTCCCAAGGGGGTCCCGTGGGTGCTCGGGGGTCCCATGGGCCCCAAGGGGGTCCTGGGGGCACCCATGGGTGCTGACAGGTCTTGGAGGTCCCAAGGGGGTCCCAGGGGCACCCATGGGTGCTGGGGGGTCCCAAGGGGGTCCCGTGGGTGCTGGGGGGTCCCGGGGGCACCCATGGGTGCTGGGTGGTCTCCAGGGGTTCCGGGGGTTCCTGTGGGTCCCAAAGGGGTTCCAGGGGCTCCCAGGGGTCCCAAGCGGGTCCGGGGGCACCCATGGGTGCTGGGGGGTCTCTGGGGGCACCCGTGGGTGCTGGGGGTCTCCAGGGGTGCTGGGGGGTCCCATGGGTCCCAAGCGGGTCCGCGGGCACCCACGGGTGCTGGGGTCTCTCTAGGGGCACCCGTGGGTGCTGGGGGTCTCCAGGGTTGCTGGGGGGTCCCATGGGTCCCAAGAGGGTCCTGTGGGTGCTCGGGGGTCTGTGGGGGCACCCATGGGTGCTGGGGGGTCCCGTGGGTCCCAAGCGGGTCCGGGGGCACCCGTGGGTGCTGGGGGGTCTCCATGGATGCTGGGGGGTCCCAAGGGGGTCCCGTGGGTGCTGGGGGGTCCCATGGGTCCCGAAGGGGTCCCAGGGGCTCCCATGGGTCCCAAGCGGGTCCGGGGACACCCATGGGTGCTGACGGGTCCCGGTGCTGCCGCAGGCTCCACCCGCATCGACAGCCTGGGGGCCCTGACGGAGCGATCGGAGCGGGACGGGCGGCTCTTCCCGGTCGGCTTCCAGTGAGTGACGGGGCGGGATGGACCGGGATGGACCGGGATAGTGTGGGATGGAGCGGGATGGAGCGGGACGGGCGGCTCTTCCCGGTCGGCTTCCAGTGAGTGACGGGATGGAGCGGGATAACGTGGGATGGAGCGGGATAACGTGGGATGGAGCGGGATAACGTGGGATGGAGCGGGATAATGTGGGATGGAGCAGGATAGTGTGGGATGGAGCAGGATAATGTGGGATGGAGCGGGATAACGCGGGATGGAGCAGGATAATGTGGGATGGAGCGGGATAATGTGGGATGGAGCGGGATAACGCGGGATGGAGCGGGATAACGTGGGATGGAGCAGGATAATGTGGGATGGAGCGGGATGGAGCGGGACGGGCGGCTCTTCCCGGTCGGCTTCCAGTGAGTGACGGGGCGGGATGGACCGGGATGGACCGGGATAATGTGGGATGGGGCAGGATAATGTGGGATGGAGCGGGATGGAGCGGGACGGGCGGCTCTTCCCGGTCGGCTTCCAGTGAGTGACGGGATGGAGCGGGATAACGTGGGATGGAGCGGGATGGAGCGGGATAAAGTAGGATGGAGCCGGATGGACTGGATTAAAGCGGGATGGAGCAGGATGGGGTGGGATGGGATGGGACTGGATGGGCGGCTCTTCCCTGTCGGCTTCCACTGAGCTTCCAGTACTGGTTCTGGTCCCGGTTCTGGTCCTGGTTCAGGTTCCCTCCATCCCGGTCAATCCCAGTCCCGGTGCCAGTCCTGGTCCCGGTTCCCCCCATCCCGGTCGGTTGTGGTGCCGGTTCTGGGTCTGGTTCTGGTTCCCCCGTCCTGGTGGGCCCCGGTGCTGGTTCCGGTTCCGGCGCGGGTCCTGGTGCTGGGTCTGGTTCTGATGCGGGTCCTGGTGCTGGGTCTGGTCCTGGTCCCGGTTTCCGCCATGCTGGTTGGTTCCGGTTCTGGTCCTGGTTCCGGTGCGGGTCCTGGTGCGGATATTGGTGCCGGTTCTGGTGCCGGTTCTGGTTCTGGTTCTGGTCTCGGTTCTCGTCCCAGTCCCGGTGGGTCCTGGTGCCGGTTCTGGTGCCGGTTCTGGTCCCGCTCCGGTGCGGGTCCTGGTGCCGGTTGGGCTCCCGCAGGTGCTGGCGGCTCTACTGGAGTGGGCGGGACACCCGGAGCCGCTGCTGGTACCGGTGCCGGTTCTGGTTCTGGTCCCGGTGTGGGTCCCGGTTCCGGTCCTGGTTCCGGTCCCGGTTCTGGTACCGGTCCCGGTACCGGTCCCGGTTCCTTCCCCAGGTGCTGGCGGCTCTATTGGAGCGCCCGGGACGCCCGGCGCCGCTGCTGGTACCGGTGCCGGTTCTGGTCCCAGTTCTGGTCCCAGTTCTGGTACCGGTGCTGGTTCTGGTCCCGGTGTGGGTCCCGGTTCCGGTCCTGGTTCCGGTCCCGGTTCTGGTCCCGGTTCCAGTTCTGGTCCCGGTCGCAGTTCTGGTCCCGGTTCTGGTCCCGGTTCTGGTCCCGGTTCCGGTTCTGGTAGCGGTCCCGGTTCTGGTTCCGGTTCTGGTCCCAGTCCCGGTTCTGGTCCCAGTTCCGGTCCCGGTTCTGGTTCTGGTCCCGGTTCTGGTCCCGGTCCCGGTCCTGGTCCTGGTCCCGGTTCTGGTCCCGGTTCTGGTCCCGGTTCCGGTCCCGGTCCCGGTCCCGGTCCCGGTCCCGGTACCGGTCCCGGTTCCTTCCCCAGGTGCTGGCGGCTCTACTGGAGCGCCCGGGACGCCCGGCGCCGCTGCTGGTACCGGTGCTGGTTCTGGTCCCGGTTCTGGTCCCGGTTCTGGTCCCGGTGCCGGTTCTGGTCCCGGTTCCGGTCCCGGTTCCCGTCCCGGTCCTGGTCCCGGTCCCGGTTCTGGTCCCGGTCCTGGTCCCGGTCCCGGTTCCGGTAGCGGTCCCGGTTCCTTCCCCAGGTGCTGGCGGCTCTACTGGAGCGCCCGGGACGCCCGGCGCCGCTGCTGGTACCGGTGCTGGTTCTGGTCCCGGTCCCGGTTCCGGTCCCGGTTCCGGTCCCGGTTCTGGTAGCGGTCCCGGTCCCGGTTCTGGTACCGGTCCTGGTTCCGGTCCCGGTTCTGGTCCCGGTCCCGGTTCCGGTAGCGGTCCCGGTTCCTTCCCCAGGTGCTGGCGGCTCTACTGGAGCGCCCGGGACGCCCGGAGCCGCTGCTGGTACCGGTGCCGGTTCTGGTCCCGGTTCCGGTCCCGGTTCTGGTCCCGGTTCTGGTACCGGTCCCGGTTCTGGTCCCGGTTCTGGTCCCGGTTCCGGTAGCGGTCCCGGTTCCTTCCCCAGGTGCTGGCGGCTCTACTGGAGCGCCCGGGACGCCCGGCGCCGCTGCTGGTACCGGTGCCGGATCCTGGAGCGGAGCCCGGGGGGGGCGCCCGGTACCGGGGGACGGGAGCAGAACCGGACGATCGTCCACGAGGCCGGTACGGGAATGCGGGAAAACCGGGAATGGGGAAAACCGGGAATGGGAATGGGGAAAACCGGGAATGGGAACGGGGAAAACCGGGAATGGGAATGGGGAAAACCGGGAATGGGGAAAACCGGGAATGGGAACGGGGAAAACGGGGAATGGGGAAAACCGGGAATGGGAACGGGGAAAACGGGGAATGGGAACGGGGAAAACCGGGAATGGGAATGGGGAAAACCGGGAATGGGAACGGGAATGGGAACCGGGAATGGGAATGGGGAAAACCGGGAATGGGAACGGGGAAAACCGGGAATGGGAATGGGGAAAACCGGGAATGGGAACGGGAATGGGAACCGGGAATGGGAATGGGGAAAACCGGGAATGGGAACGGGATGGGAACGGGAATGCGGGAAAACCGGGAATGGGAACGGGGGAAAACCGGGAATGGGAACGGGGGAAACCGGGAATGGGAATGGGGAAAACCGGGAATGGGAACAGGGAAAACCGGGAATGGGAACGGGGAAAACCAGGAATGGGAATGGGGAAAACCGGGAATGGGAATGGGGAAAACCAGGAATGGGAATGGGGAAAACCGGGAATGGGAACGGGGAAAACCGGGAATGGGAATGGGGAATGCGGGAAAACCGGGAATGGGAATGGGGAAAACCAGGAATGGGGAAAACCGGGAATGGGAACGGGGGAAAACCGGGAATGGGAACGGGGAAAACCGGGAATGGGAACGGGGGGAAACCGGGAATGGGAATGGGGAATGCGGGAAAACCGGGAATGGGAATGGAGGAAAACCGGGAATGGGGAAAACCGGGAATGGGAACGGGGGGAAACCGGGAATGGGAATGGAGGAAAACCGGGAATGGGAATGGGGGAAAACCGGGAATGGGAACGGGGAAAACGGGGAATGGGAACGGGGAAAACCGGGAATGGGAATGGAGGAAAACCGGGAATGGGAATGGGGGAAAACCGGGAATGGGAACGGGGAAAACGGGGAATGGGAACGGGGAAAACCGGGAATGGGAACGGGGGGAAACCGGGAATGGGAACGGGGAAAACGGGGAATGGGAACGGGGGAAACCGGGAATGGGAACGGGGAAAACCGGGAATGGGAATGGGGGGAAACTGGGAATGGGAACGGGATGGGAACGGGAATGCGGGAAAACCGGGAATGGGAATGGGGAAAAGCGGGAATGGGAACGGGGAAAACCGGGAATGGGAATGGGGAAAACCGGGAATGGGAATGGGGAATGCGGGAAAACCGGGAATGGGAATGGGGAAAACCGGGAATGGGAACGGGATGGGAACGGGAATGTGGGAAAACCGGGAATGGGAACGGGGAAAACCAGGAATGGGAACGGGAACCAGGAACGCGGGAAAACTGGGAATGGGAACGGGGGAGGGAACGGGAATGGGAACGGAGGAAAACCGGGAATGGGAACGGGAATGCGGGAAAACCGGGAATGGGAACGGGAATGCGGGAAAACCAGGAATGGAAATGGGAATGGGGGAGGGAACGGGAATGGGAACCGGGAATGGGAATGGGAATGGGGGGGAAAACTGGGAATGGGAACAGGGAAAACCGGGAATGGGAATGGGGAAAACCGGGAATGGGAACGGGAACAGAGGAGGGAAGCAGGAATGGAAGGAAACGGGAATGGGGGGGGAACCAGGAATGGAGGGGGCGGGAACGGGGGGGGGGTCCCCGGACGCCGGGGCCCCTTGTTGGGGGAGGGCCCCCCCTCCCCCCCGGCCCAGCCATGGCCCCTCCCCTCCATGGCCCCTCCCCCTCCATGGCCCCGCCCCCTCCATGGCCCCTCCCCCGCAGGCGCAGCCGGAGCCCCTCCCCCCCCTGCGGCCCCCGAGGGGACGGGACCCCCCCGCGGCCCCCCCGGCCCCCGCGGCCCCGGTGAGTGACAATGGGGACAATGGGGACAATGGGGACATGGGGACAGGGGGGACATGGGGGACAATGGGGACAGGGGGGACAATGGGGACAGGGGGGACATTGGGGACATGGAGGGGACAGGGGGGACATGGGGGACAATGGGGACATTGTGGGGACATTGGGGACATTGCAGACATGGGGACAGGGGGGACATTGAGGACATTGGGGACGAGGGGGACACTGGGGACATGGAGGGACATTGGGGGATGGGGGGCAGGGGGGACATGGGGACATGGGGGGACATTGGGCCATTGGGGACATGGAGGGATGGGGGACATGGGGACATTGGGGACAAGGAGGACACGGAGGGACATGGTGGGACATGAAGACATGGGGGGACATGGGGACATGAGGGACATTGGGGACATGGGGAGACATGGGGGGACATTGGGGACATGGAGGGATATTTGGGACATAGGAGCATGGAGGGACATAGGGGACATTGGGGACATTGGGGACATTGGGGACGGGGGGACATAGGGGAAAACTGGGGACATGGGAGGACATGGGGACATTGGGGACATCTGGGAGATTAGGGACACGGAGGGACATGGGGGACATGGAGGACATTGGGGACATGGACATGGGGGACATGGAGGGACATGGGGACACTGGGGACATGGGGGCCACCCCCGGACCCTGGTGACACCCGTGTCCCCGTGTCCCCGTGTCCAGGCACTGCCACCGCGGCCGCCCACCCCATTGTCACCGTCGGGGACCCCGAGTTCCCCCCGCCCCGGCGGCCACGGGGACCCCTGGGCCCCCCCTGTCCCCAGCCGGAGCCACCGCTGTCCCCAAGGCCACCGTCCCCAATGGAACTAAAGTCATCGGTGAAGCCACCGCTGTCCCCAAGGCCATCGTCACCCATAGAGCTAAGATCATCGGTGAAGCCATCGTTGTCCCCAAGGCCACCATCACCTACGGAACTAAGGTCATCTGTGAAGCCACCGCTGTCCCCAAGGTCATCGTCCCCTATGGAACTAAGGTCATCGGTGAAGCCATCGTTGTCCCCAAGGCCATTGTCCCCTATGGGGCTCAGATCCTCTGTGAAGCCACCACTGTCCCCAAGGCCATCGTCACCCATGGAACTGAGGTCATCTGTGAAGCCACCATTGTCCCCAAGGTCATCGTCACCTATGGAGCTGAGGTCATCGGTGAAGCCACTATCGTCCCCAAGGCCACCGTCCCCCATGGAGCTGAGGTCATCGGTGAAGCCACTGCTGTCCCCAAGGCCATCGTCCCCCATGGAACTAAGGTCATCTGTGAAGCCACCGTTGTCCCCAAGGCCATCATCACCCATGGGGCTCAGGTCATCAGTGAAGCCACCTCTGTCCCTAAGGCCATCGTCCCCTATGGAACTAAGGTCATCTGTGAAGCCACCATTGTCCTCAAGGCCATCGTCCCCTATGGAATTGAGGTCATCAGTGAAGCCATCGTTGTCCCCAAGGCCATCGTCTCCTATGGAACTAAGGTCATCAGTGAAGCCATCGTTGTCCCCAAGGCCATCGTCACCCATGGGGCTCAGGTCATCGGTGAAGCCACTGCTGTCCCCAAGGCCATCGTCCCCCATGGAACTGAGGTCCTCCATGAAGCCACCGCTGTCCCCAAGGCCACCGTCCCCCATGCGGCTGCGCTCGTCGCGCCGGGCGCCCCGCGGGGACAGGGAGGTGACGGCGGCGGTGGCCCCGCGCGGTGGCACCCGCGGGCGCCCCGGCCGCCCGGCCCGCGCCATGGGGACACGGGGGCCACCGGGGGCCACCGCCGGCGTCACCCCCCGCATCGAGCAGCTGGACGGGACGGGGGACACCGGGGACAGGGGACAGCGCCCGGGGCCACCCGCTGCCACCCGCGTGCCCAAGAGCCCGGGGACGGGGGACAACGGGGACAGCGGGGGTGGCACCCGGGGAGGTGGCACCCACGGAGATGGCAGCCATGGAGGTGGCACCTGTGATGTCATCGATGGCCATGCCACCCATGGAGGTGCCACCTGTGGAGATGCCACCCATGGAGGTGTCACCAGGGGAGATGCCACCCCTGGAGATGCCACCTATGGAGGTGTCACCCATGAAGATGCCACCTATGGAGGTGCCACCTATGGAGGTGGCACCCATGACGTCATCGATGGCCATGTCACCCATGGAAGTGCCACCTACGGAGATGCCACCTACAGAGATGCCACCTATGGAGGTGGCACTCGTGATGTCATCGATGGCCATGTCACCCATGGAGGTGCCACCTATGGAGATGTCACCCATGGAGGTGCCACCTACGGAGATGCCACCCATGGAGGTGGCACCTGTGATGTCATCGATGGCCATGTCGCCCATGGAGGTGCCACCTATGGAGAGGCCACCCCCTCTCGTGTCACCTGTGGCCACGTCATCACCAACCGCGATGTCACCCGGGGCGGTGGCACCCACAGCCACGTCATCAACAGCCGTGTCACCTGTGGGGGTGGCACCCACGGAGGTGGCACCCGCGATGTCATCAATGGCCATGTCACCCGTGGAGGTGCCACCCATGGAGGTGCCACCTATGGAGATGTCACCCATGGAGGTGCCACCTATGGAGATGTCACCCATGAAGATGTCACCCATGGAGGTGTCACCAGGGGAGATGCCACCCATGGAGATGGCACCTATAGAGGTGTCACCCATAGAGGTGTCACCCATGGAGATGCCACCCATGAGGATGCCACCCATGGAGGTGCCACCTGTGGCGGTGCCACCTATGGAGGTGCCACCCATGGAGGTGCCACTCACGGAGATGTCACCTATGGAGGTGTCACCCATAGAGGTGCCACCCATGGAGATGCCCCCTATGGAGGTGCCACCTATGGAGGTGCCATGTATGGAGATGCCACCCATGAAGATGCCACCTATGGAGGTGCCACCCACGGAGATGTCACCTATGGAGATGTCACCCATGGAGGTGCCACCCGTGGCCAGGGGACACCCTGGGGGACCCCCAAGCGCCCTGGGGAGCCGCTGGGGCCCGAGGCCAAGAGGCCCCGTGTGGAGGCGGCCGGTGACACCGGTGACACGGGGACGCGGGGGGACAGGTGAGGAGGTGGCACCCGCGGGGGGTGGCACATGGGTGTCCCCGTGGCGGGTGGCACCCGTGGGTGACACGAGTGTCCCCGCAGGCTCCGGGGCGGCCTGGACGTCAAGGAGGAGCCGAGTGACACCGAGAGCCTGGGGTGAGGCCACCTATGGGTCCTGGGACCCACATCTATGGGTGCCAGCAGCCACCTATGGGTCCTGGGACCCACTTATGGATACCCAGCAGCCACCTATGGGTCCCAGCAGCCACTTATGGGTCCTGGGACCCACTTATGGGTCCCCAGCACTCACCTATGGGTCCCAGCACCCACCTATGGGTCCTGGGACCCACCTATGGGTTCTAGCAGCCACCTATGGTCCCCAGCACCCACCTATGGTCCCCAGCAGCCACCTATGGGTCCCAGTAGCCACTTATGGGTCCTGGGACCCACTTACGGGTCCACAGCACCCACTTATGGGTCCCAGCACCCACTATAGATCCCCAGCACCCACCTATGGGTCCCAACACCCACCTATGGGTCCCCAGCAGCCACTTATGGGTCCTGGGACCCACCTATGGGTCCTAGTGGTCACCTATGGGTCCCCAGCACCCACTTATGGGTCCCAGCACCCGTCCCCCCCACCCTGGCACGTTGTCCCCAACCTCTGTCCCCCCCCAGGTCCAGCCGGGGGCCGTCACCGGAGCCACCCGCAGGGGACAGTTCCCCCGAGAGCGACGACGAGACCTGGTGGCCCCAGAGCCCAGGTGGGACATGGGGACATTGGGGACAGGGAGGGACAGGGGGGACAGGGAGGGATGGGGGGACATGGGGACAGGGAGGGACATGGGGACATGGAGGGACATGGGGGGACAGGGAGGGATGGGGGGACATGGGGACAGGGAGGGACATGGGTGACATGGGGACATGGGGGGACAGGGACGGAGGGACATGGAGGGACATGGGAGGGACAGGAGGGACAGGGGGGACATGGGGACATTGGGGACACAGAGGGACATTGGGGGACATGGAGGGCCAGGGGGCATTGGGGGGACGTAAAGACATGGGGGGAGAGGGGGAACATGGAGGGACATGGGGACACTGGGGGACATGGAGGGACATGCAGGGACATGGGACAGGGAGGGACATGGAGGGACGTGGCGGGATATTGGGGACGTGGAGGGACATGGGGAGTCATGGGGGTCCATGGAGGGACATTGGGGGCCATGGGGGTCCATGGGGGGCCATGGGGACACCAGCCGCGTCCCCGTCACCCCCGACGTCCCCGATGTCCCCGTGTCCCCCAGGCGCCGGTGGCAGCCCCGGCCCCGAGGATCCCGGGGGGCTCCGGACGCGGCCCCGGCTCCACTTCGAGATCAGCAGCGAGGACGGGCTGAGCGTCACCGCGGCCACCCTGGAGGGTGACATGGGGACGGGGGACACGGGGACATCAGGGGACACTGGAGGATATGGGGGGACATGGGGACATGGGGACATGGGGGGATGTGGGAGACACGGGGGGACATGGGGACATGGACATGAGGACATCAGGGGACACTGGAGGATATGGGGACATTGGAGACATAGAGGGACACTGGGGACATGGGGACATGGGGACACATGGGGACATGGGGGACACTGAGGGGACATTTGGGGGACATGGACATGGGGACATCGGGGGACATTGGAGGATATGGGGACATTGGGGACATGGAGGGACACTGGGGACATGGGGGACATGGACATGGGGACATCAGGGGACATTGGGGGATATGGGGACATTGGGGACATGGACATTGGGGACATGGAGACACATGGAGACACTGGGGACATTGAGGAGACATTTGGGGGACATGGACATGGGGACATCGGGGGACATTGGGGGACATGGGGGGACATGGGGGACACAGGGAACATGGAGACATGTGGGAAATGGGACATGGGGGACATTGAGGGACATGGGGGACATGGGGACATTGGGGACATGAGGGGACATGGAGGGACGTTTGGGGGACATGGGGGGACATTCAGGGACATGGGGACATTGGGGGACGCAGGGCACGTGGAGCCCTGCGGGAAATGGGACATGGGGGGACACGGGGACACTGGGGGACACGGAGGGACATTTGGGGGACATGGGGACGTGGGTGACACCGCGGTCCCCGCGCTGACGTCACCGCAGGTGCCTGGCGCGCCGTCCTGGAGCGGGTGCAGGAGGCCCGGGCCCGCGCGCGGCTGCGGCAGCTCTCGTTCGCCGGTGAGTGTCACGATATGTCGCGATATGTCGCGATACGTCGCGATATCTCACGCTGTGTCACGCTGTGTCGGAATACGTCACAATACGTTGTGCTATATCCCGCTATGTCGCGATACGTTGCGCTACGTCGCGCTATGTCGCTATACGTTGTCGCGATACGTCACGCGGTTGCGACGCGTCGCACTGCGTCGCGATGTATCGCAACATGTCGCGATACGTGGCGCTACGTCGCGATATGTTGCGATACATTGTCGTGATACGTCACTGTGTCGCGATGCGTCACGCTACGTCGCGATACGTGGCACTATGGCGCCGCGTCACAATAGGTCACGATAGGTTGTCGCAATACGTCACACTGTGTTCTGACGTGTCGTTGTGATACGTCACAATATGTCGCGATACACCGTGGTATGTCACAATACGTCGCGCTACGTCGCGATACATTGCTGCGATACGTCACGCTCCGTCGCGATGCACCGCGATATGTCACGATACGTCGCGCTACGTCGCGATATGTCGCTGTGCTACGTCACACTCCATCGCGACATACCGCGATATGTCGCGATACGTCGCGCTACGTCGCGATATATCACGATATGTCACAATACGTCGCGCTACGTCGCGATATGTCGCTGTGCTACGTCACGCTCCATCGCGACGTACCGCGATATGTCGCGATACGTCGCGCTACGTCGCGATATATCGCGGTATGTCGCGACGTATCGCGATATATCGCGACATATCGCGATATCTTGAGCCCCCTGTCGCCCCCCAGGCATGAGCGGCCTGCGGCTCCTCGGCCTCCACCACGACGCCGTCGTCTTCCTCCTGGAGCAGCTCCCGGGCGCCGGCGCCTGCGGCCGCTACCGCTTCCGGTTCCACCCGCGCGGCGCCGCCCCCCGCCCGGCGCCCCCCAACCCCTCGGGCTGCGCCCGCGCCGAGCTCTACGCCAGGTGGGGGCCCTAGAGCGACCGGGGGTGCCCTATGGAGCCTAGGGGTGCCCTAGAGCGCCTATGGGGGCCCCTATAGCGCCTATGGGGGCCCTAGGGCGACCAGGGGTGCCCTAGAGCGACCGGGGGTGCCCCTATAGCACCTAGGGGTGCCCTATAGCGCCTATGGGGGCCCTAGAGCAACCGGGGGTGCCCTAGAGCAACCGGGGGTGCCCTATAGAGCCTAGGGGTGCCCCTATAGCACCTAGGGGTGCCCTATAGCGCCCAGGAGTGCCCTAGAGCATCCAGGGGTGCCCTATGGAGCCTATGGGTGCCCTATAGAGCCTAGGGGTGCCCTATAGTGCCTAGGGGTGCCCCTATAGCACCTATGGGTGCCCTATAGCGCCCAGGGGTGCCCTAGAGCGACCGGGGGTGCCCCTATAGTGACCGGGGGTGACCTATGGAGCCTAGGGGTGCCCCAGAGCGCCTAGGGGTGCCCTATAGCGACCGGGAGTGCCCTATAGCGTCCAGGGGTGCCCCTGTAGAGCCTAGGGGTGCCCCTATAGCGCCTATGGGTGCCCTATAGCGCCTATGGGTGCCCTATAGTGACCAGGGGTGCCCTATAGCGACCAGGGGTCCCCCTACAGCGACCGAGGGTGCCCTATAGCATCTATGGGTGCCCCGGAGCGCCCGGGGGTGCCCCTGTAGCACCTAGGGGCTGCCCCTATAGAGCCTATGGGTGCCCCAGAGCATAGGGGTGTCCCAGAGCATCCAGGGGTGCCCTTATAGAGCCTATGGGTGCCCTATAGTGACTGGGGGTGCCCCTATAGAGTCTAGGGGTGCCCTGTAGCACCTATGGGTGCCCTGTAGCGCCCGGGGGTGCCCCTATGGAGCTTATGGGTGCCCTATAGTGCCTAGGAGTGCCCCTATAGCACCTATGGGTGCTCCTGTAGAGCCTATGGGTGCCCTATAGCACCTATGGGTGCCCCTATAGCACCCAGGGGTGCCCCTAGAGCGCCCAGGGGTGACCCTATAGCACCCGTGGGTGCCCGTATAATGCCTATGAGTGCCCCAGAGCTCCTGGGGGTGCCCCTATAGCACCCAAGGGTGCCCCAAAGTGCCTAGGGGTGACCCTATAGCACCTATGGGTGCCCCTGTAACGACCAGGGGTGCCCTATAGCACCTATGGGTGACCCTATAGCGCCTATGGGTGCCCTATAGCACCCAGGGGTGCCCCTGGGGGTCCCTATAGCGCCCACGGGAGGGTGCCCATGTCTCCCCCCGGCCCAAGGTGCCACCGTCCCCTGTGGCCGCCAGGTGCCACCTGGTGCCACCCGGTGCCACCCGGTGCTGTGCGGTGACACCCGGTGCTGCCTGGTGCCGCGCGGTGACACGTGGTGACACCCGGTGTCACGTGGTGACATGTGGTGACACTCAGTGCTATGCGATGATGCCCGGTGATGCCTGGTGCCACCTGGTGCCACCCGGTGCCACTTGGTGCCACTTGGTGCCATGTGGTGACACTCGGTGCCACTTGGTGACACCCGGTGCCATCCGGTGCCACCCGGTGCCACCCGGTGCCATGTGGTGACGCTGAGTGACACCCAGTGCCACCCGGTGCCGCCCGGTGCCACCTGGTGCCATGTGGTGCCCCCTGGTGGCACTTGGTGACGCGCGGTGCCACTCGGTGCCACCCGGTGCCCCCCGGTGCCATGTGGTGACACTCGGTGACACTTCGGTGCCACCCGGTGCCACCCCGTCCCCGTCCCCACAGGAAGTGCACCTTCGACATGTTCAGCTTCCTGGCGTCCCAGCACCGGGCGCTGCCGGCCGGGCCGGAGCCACCGCGACACGAGGACGAGAGCCCCGACAGCGGCCCCCGGTGAGGGGGGACATGGGGACATGGGGACATGGGGACATGGGGACATGGGAGGGGACATGGGGAGACATGGGGACATGGGGACATGGGAGGGGACATGGGGACATGGGGGGACGGGGGGGACACGGGGACATGGGGACATGGGGGGACAAGGGGGACACCTGGGGACATGGGGGGACGGGGGGACATGGGGACACAGGGACATGGGGACATGGGAGGGGACATGGGGACATGGGGACATGGGGGGACGGGGGGACGGGGGGACATGGGGGGACATGGGGAGACATGGGGGGACATGGGGACATGGGGGGACACCTGGGGACACGGGGGGACATGGGGACAGGGGGGGACATGGGGACATGGGGACATGGGGGGACATGGGGAGACATGGGGGGACATGGGGACATGGGGGGACATGGGGACATGGGGGGACACCTGGGGACAGCGGGGACACAGGGACACAGGGGGACATTGGAGGGGATATGGGGACACATGGGGACACCTGGGGACATATGGGGATACAAGGACAGCGGGGACGACGGGGGACACATGGGGGACATGGGGGACGTGGGAATATGGGGGGACACGAGGGGACAGTGGGGACACAGGGATAGCAGGGGACACAGGGGGACACGGGGACAGGGGGACATGGGGACACGGGGGGACATGGGGACACGGGGGGACACCTGGGGACAGCGGGGACATGGGAGGGGACATGGGGGACATAGGGGGACATAAGGGGACATGGGGACATGGGGACAGGGGGGACACGGGGGGACAATGGGACATGTGGGGACACCTGGGAACAGTGGGGACACAGGGGGACATAGAGGGACATGGGGACACGGGGATAGCAGGGGACATGGGGACACAGGGGGACACATGGGGACACAAGGACAGGGGGACGACGGGGGACACATGGGGACAGCGGGGGACATGGGGACATGGGGACAGCAGGGACAACCTGGGGACACCTGGGGACACTCAGAGACACGTGAGGACACCTGGGGACACCTGGGGACCTCCTGGACACTTGGGGACCTCCCACACACCTGGGGACCCTTGGGGACATCTGGGGACCTCCCAGACACTGGGGACACCAGGGGACACTCGGACACCTGGGGACCTCCCAGAGACTTGGGGACACCTGGGGACACGTGGGGCCCTCCCGGCCGCCGGGGCCCCCTGACCGTGTCCCCCTGTCCCCGTGTCCCCCCGTGTCCCCCTGTCCCCCCGTCCCAGCCGGGCCACCAGCCTGGAGCTGCCCATGGCCATGCGGTTCCGGCACCTCAAGCGCACGGCCAAGGAGGCCGTGGGGGTCTATCGGTGAGGAGCGCGTCACCGCGTCACCCGGTGTCACCCGGTGTCACCCTGTGTCACCCCGTGTCACCCCGCGTCACCCTGTGTCACCTGGTGTCACCCGTGTCACCCCGTGTCAGCCCGTGTCACCCCATGTCACCCGGTGTCACCCCGTGTTACCCGCGTCACCCCGTGTCACCCACATTGCCCAGTGTCAGCCTGTGTCACCCACGTCACCCGGTGTCACCCGGTGTCACCCACGTCACCCCATGTCACCCCGTGTCACCCTGTGTCAGCCCATGTCAGCCTGTGTCACCCTGTGTCACCCGCGTCACCCCATGTCACCCTGTGTCACCCTGTGTCAGCCTGTGTCACCCTGTGTCACTCCGTGTCACCCACGTCACCCTGTGTCACCCACGTCACCCGGTGTCACCCACGTCACCCCATGTCACCCCGTGTCACCCTGTGTCAGCCCATGTCAACCTGTGTCACCCCGTGTCGCCCTGTCAGCTTCCGTCACCTCCCGCCACCTGTCACCCCGTGTCACCCACTCTCGTCACCCCGTGTCACCTCGCGTCACCCTGTCACCTTCCATCACCTGCTGTCACCTCCTGTCACCATCACCCCGTGTCCCCATCGCGTCCCCTCTGTCACTTGTCCTGTCACCCACCTTGCCAGGGGTGTCGGGGGGTCCCCCAGGGGGCTCCCGGGGCTCCCGTGTGGGTCCCGTGGGTCTCACACGGGTCCTGGGGGTGTCGGGGGGTCCCATGGGGGTCCTGTGGGTCCCGGGGGTGTCAGTGGGTCCCGTGTGGGTCCCGGTGGGTCCCGGTGGGTCCCGTGGGTCCCGTGGGTCTCACGCGGGTCCTGGGGATGTCAGTGGGTCCCATTGGGGTCCTGTGGGTCCTGGGGGGTCCCGTGTGGGTCCCGGTGGGTCCCAGGGCTCCCTGTGGGTCTCATGTGGGTTCCGGGAGTGTCAGTGGGTCCCGTGGGTCCCGTGTGGGTCCTGGGGGTCCCGTGGGTCCCATGGGTCCCATGTGGGTCCCGTGTGGGTCCGGTGGGTCCCGTGGGTCCCGTGGGTCCCGGTGGGTCCTGGGGGTCCCGTGTGGGTCCCGTGGGTCTCACATGGCTTCCAGGGGTGTCAGTGGGTCCCGTGGGTCCCGGTGGGTCCCGTGGGTCCCATGTGGGTCCCGTGGGTCCCGTGTGGGTCCCGGTGGGTCCTGTGTGGGTCCCGTGGGTCCCATGTGGGTCCTGGTGGGTCCCGGTGGGTCCCGTGGGTCTCCTGTGGGTCCTGTGGGTCCAACGCGCCCCCCGCGCCCCCAGCTCGGCCATCCACGGCCGGGGCCTGTTCTGCAAGCGGAACATCGACGCCGGGGAGATGGTGATCGAGTACTCGGGAATGGTGATCCGGTCGGTGCTGAGCGACCAGCGCGAGAAGCGCTACGACAGCAAGGTGACACCTGGGGACATGGGGACATGGGGGGACAGGGGGACATGGGGGGACATGGGGGGACATGGGGACACGGGGGGACACGGGGGGACACGGGGGGCGTTGGGATCCGGTCGGTGCTGAGCGACCAGCGCGAGAAGCGCCACGACAGCAAGGTGACATGGGGGACATGGGGACACCTTGGGGACACCTGGGGACACCCCTGGGGACATGGGGACACAGGGGGACATGGGGACATCCCAGGGACATGGGGACATTCGGGTTTGCTCCACACTAATGACGGACACGAGAAGCGCAACAGGAGCAGGGTGGGGACACGGGGACACCCTTGGGGACACTGTGGGGACACCTGGGACACCCTGGGGACATGTGGGGACATGGGGATGTGGGTGTCACCCACCCGTGTCACCTGTGTCACCCGTGCTACCCGTGTCACACACGTTACCTGTCACTGGTGGCCCCTGTCACACGTGTCACCCGCACTACCTGTGTCACCTGTCCCTGTGTCACCCGTCCCCCATGTCCCCTGTCCCCCGTGTCACACATCACCCGCACTACCCATGTCACCCATCCCACGTGTCCTGTCACCCATGTCACCCCGTCTTGTCACCCGTGTCACACATGGCCCACACTACCCGTGTCACCCGTCCCCGGTGTCACCCATCCCGTTTCCCCTGTCACCCATATCCCCTGTCACCTGTCACCCATCACCCGCGCTATGTGTGTCACTTGCCCCGTGTCCCCCGTCCCCATGTCACCCTATGTCCCTTGTCACTCGTGTCACACGTCACCCGCACTACCCATGTCACCCATCCCATGTCCCTTGTTACCCATCACCTGCACTACCTGTGTCACCTGTCCCGTGTCACCCGTCCTTGCATGACCCGTGTCCCCTGTCACCCGTCACCCATCACCCGCACTACCCATGTCACTTGTCCCCTGTGTCACCTGTCCCCCATGTCCCCGTCCCCGTGTCACCCATGTCCCCGTGTCACCTGTGTCCCCATCCCCCGTGTCACCCATCCCATTTCCCCTGTCACCCGTGTCCTGTCACCTATCGCCTGCACTCCCCGTGTCCCCGTGTCACCCGTCCCCCATGTCCCCCGTCCCTGTGTCACCTGTGTCCCCATCCCCCATGTCCCCCATCCCCGTGTCACCCGTCCCCGTGTCACCCATCCCATTTCCCCTGTCACCCCTGTCCCCTGTCACCCATCGCCCGCACTCCCCGTGTCCCCGCGTCACCTGTCCCTGTGTCACCCGTCCCCCATGTTCCCCGTCCATGTCCCCCGTCACCCATTACCCGCACTACCCATGTCACCCGTACCCTGTGTCACCCGTGTCCCTGTGTCACCCATCCCATTTCCCCTGTCACCCATGTCCTGTCACCCGTCACCTGCACTGCCACCTGTCCCCGTGTCACCCGTCCCCCATGTCCCCCATCCCCGTGTCACCCATTCCCCATGTCACCTGTGCCCCCGTGTCACCCGTCCCCCATGTCCCCCATCCCCATGTCCCCCATCCCCGTGTCACCCATTCCCCATGTCACCTGTGTCCCCGCGTCACCCGTCCCCCATGTCCCCCATCCCCGTGTCACCCATCCCCGTGTCACCCATTCCCCATGTCACCTGTGTCCCCGTGTCACCCGTCCCCCGTGTCACCTGTCCCCATGTCCCCCATCCCCGTGTCACCCATCCCCATGTCCCCCATCCCCACGTTACCCGTCCCCATGTCACCCGTCCCCCCGCGTCACCCGTCCCCGTCCCGCAGGGCATCGGCTGCTACATGTTCCGCATCGACGACCTGGAGGTGGTGGACGCCACCATGCACGGCAGCGCCGCGCGCTTCATCAACCACTCGTGCGAGCCCAACTGCTACTCGCGCGTCATCCACGTGGAGGGCCACAAGCGCATCGTGATCTTCGCGCTGCGCCGCATCCGCCGCGGCGAGGAGCTCACCTACGACTACAAGTTCCCCATCGAGGAGCCGGCCGCGAAGCTGCCCTGCAACTGCGGGGCCAAGCGCTGCCGCCGCTTCCTCAACTGAGCGGCCGGGGGGCGCCCGCGGCCTTGGGAGGGGCAACCGGGGCCTTCGGGAGTCAACTGGGATCTTCGGGAGTCAACTGGGGTCTTTGGGAGTCAACCGGGGCCTTCGGGAGTCAACTGGGATCTTCGGGAGTCAACTGGGGTCTTCGGGAGTCAACTGGGATCTTGGAAGGGTCAACCGAGACCTTGGAAGAGTCAACCAGGGCCTTGGGAGAGTCAACCGGGGCCTGGAGAGTCAACCAGGGCCTCAGGAGAGTCAACTGGGATCTTCGGGAGTCAACCGGGATCTTCGGGAGTCAACTGGGATCTTGGAAGGGTCAACCAGGGCCTTGGAAGAGTCAACCAGGGCCTTGGGAGAGTCAACTGGGATCTTCGGGAGTCAACTGGAGTCTTTGGGAGTCAACCGGGGCCTTGGACAGTCAACCGGGGCCTTCAGGAGTTAACCAGGGTCTCGGAGAGTCAACTGGGTCCTCGAGAGTCAACCGGGGCCTTGGAAGGGTCAACCAGGGCCTTCAGGAGTCAACTGGGATCTTCAGGAGTCAACTGGAGTCTTTGGGAGTCAACTGGGGCCTCAAGAGTCAACCAGGGCCTTGGAAGAGTCAACTGGGATCTTCAGGAGTCAACTGGGATCTTGGAAGGGTCAACCGGGGCCTGGGAAGAGTCAACTGGGATCTTCGGGAGTCAATTGGAGTCTTTGGGAGTCAACTGGGCCTTGGACAGTCAACCAGGGCCTTGGAAGAGTCAACTGGATCTTCAGGACTCAACTGGGATCTTCAGGACTCAACTGGGATCTTCAGGAGTCAACTGGGATCTTCAGGAGTCAACTGAGCCCTTTGGGAGTCAACCGGGGTCTCGGAGAGTCAACCAGAGCCTGGAGAGTCAACCAGGATCTTGGAAGGGTCAACCGGGGCCTGGGGAGTCAACCAGGGCCTTGGAAGAGTCAACCGGGACCTTCTGGAGTCAACCGGGATCCTGGAAGAGCCAACCGGGGTCTTCAGGAGCCAACCGGGATCTTGGGGACTCAACTGGGATCTTGGGGAGCCACCCGGGCCCTTCAGGAGCCAATGGGGGTCGTGGGACCCGGCGGGAGCCTTGAGGAGCCGGGGGGGAGGGGGGTCACGGGGAGCCAACGGGGATCGTGGAAAAGCAGCGAGGATCATGGGAAGCCAAGGAGGATCATGGGAAGCCAAGGAGGATCATGGGAGCCCCAACAGGGCATCATGGGAGCAGCCCGGGCCCCCCCATGGGCGCCGCGGAGCCCCCTGGAGCCCCCCCCCCCCCCCATCCTCCCCGCAGCCCCGTTCACTCTGGAGCCTAATGGTGGCGGCGCCTGTAGATACTGTACAGCCCCCTCCCCCCCCCCTTTTCTATGCACTTTGGTTTTTTATTTAAGGCGGCGGAAGCGGCCGCCCCTCCCCCCCTCCCCTCCCCCCTTTGGAATAAAAGAGGCTTCTTTGGACCCCCCCCGTGTGTTGGGGGCGCCGCGGCAACATGGCGGCCCCCGGGAGGCGGCGCGGTGCCGTACAGCAAGATGGCGGCCGCCGGGGCGGGGGAGGGACACACGCGGTGCTGCGGCAACATGGCGGCTGCGCGGTGCCGTGCAGCAAGATGGCGGCTGCCTCGTCGGGGCTGTACACGCACATATACGGCGCCGCGGCAACATGGCGGCCGCGTAGTGCCGTACAGCAAGATGGCGGCCTCCGCCCCGGAGGGGAGGGCCGGCGCGCCGCGCTCCCATTGGCCGCGGCGGGTCACGCGGCGGCCGCGCGTGCGCAGTGCGCGGAGCGGCGCGACGAGGTGCGCGGCCCGTTGAGGGCCCGGGGGGAACCGGGGGGCGGTTGTGGGGCCCGGGGGCGGTTGTGGGGCCGGGATGTGGGGCCGGGGGCGGTTGTGGGGCCCGGCGGCCGTTGGGGGCGGTCGGGGGTCGCTCTAGGGCGGCCGTCGGTCCCCAGGTGCCACCATGAACCTGGAGCGGGTGTCGAACGAGGACAAGCTGGAGCTCTGCCGGAAGTACTACCTGGGTGAGCCCATGGCGGCCCACGGGACCCACGGGGACCCATAGCGACCCATGGGGACCCATGGGACCCACAGCGACCCATAGCAACCCACGGGACCCACGGGGACCCACGGGACCCACAGCGACCCACGGGGACCCACAGCGACCCACAGGGACCCATAGCGACCCACGGGACCCATAGCGACCCACGGGGGCCCACGGGGCCCCACAGCGACCCACGGGGACCCATGGAGCCCCATAGCGACCCACGGGACCCACGGTGACCCATAGCGACCCACGGGACCCATAGCAACCCACGGGGACCCATGGAGCCCTATAGCGACCACGGGGACCCATAGCGACCACGGGGACCCATGGAGCCCTATAGCGACCGCGGGGACCCACAGTGACCCATGGGACCCACAGCGACCCACGGGGATCCACGGGGACCCACAGCGACCGCGGGGACCCATAGCGACCCATGGGGACCCACAGCGACCCATGGGGACCCACGGGACCCACAGCGACCCACGGGGACCCACGGGACCCGTAGCGACCCATGGGGACCCATGGAGCCCCATAGCGACCCATGGGGACCCATAGCGACCACGGGGACCCATGGAGCCCTATAGCGACCGCGGGGACCCACAGCGACCCCCGGGGAGCCCCGCGGCAGCCCATGGGGACCCTATAGAGCCCTATTGCACCCCATAGCGACCCACAGGGACTCACAAAGCCCCCACAGCCCCATAGAGTGAGCTATGGGGACCCTATAGAGCCCCACAGGGACCCACAGGGACCCACAGGCTCTGGGGCGGGGTATTTACGCAGGTAGTTGCCCCCCCAGGCGGGTATTTACCCCTGGGGCAGGTATTTCCCCTGGTAGTTGCCCCCCAGGGTGGGTATTTACCCCAGTATTTACCCCCAGGCGGGTATTTACCCCCTGGGGCAGGTATTTCCCCTGGTAGTTGCCCCCCAGGGTGGGTGTTTCCCCAGTATTTACCCCCTAGGGTGGGTATTTCCTCCCATATTCCCCCCCCGACAGGTATTTCCTCTGGTATTTGCCCCCGGGTGGGTATTTGTCCCTGGGGTGGGTATTTACCCCCCAGGATGGGTATTTCCCCTGGTATTTACCCCCCAGGGGGGTATTTACTGCCTGGGTGGGTATTTACCCCGTATTTACCCCTGGGTGGGTATTTCCCCTAGTATTTACCCCCGGGGTCTGTATTTCCCCGTGGGTGGGTATTTACCCCGGGTGGGTATTTACCCCCGTATTTGCCCCCCGGGGTGGGTATTTCCCCCGGGGTGGGTATTTACCCCATATTTACCCCCGGGTGGGTATTTACCCCCGTATCTGCCCCCCAGGGTCTGTATTTCCCCCTGGGGTGGGTATTTACCCTCGAGTGGGTATTTACCCGCTATTTACCCCCCGGGGTGGGTATTTACCCCCGGGGGGTATTTACCCCGTATTTACCCCCGGGGGGGTATTTACCCATATTTGCCCCCCGGGTGGGTATTTACCCCGTATTTGCCCGCCGGGGGGGTATTTACCCCGGGGCAGGTATTTACCCCGTATCTGCCCCCCGGGGGGTATTTACCCGGTATCTGCCCCCCGGGGTGGGTATTTACCCCGTATCTGCCCCCCGGGGGGTATTTACCCCGTATCTGCCCCCCGGGTGGGTATTTACCCGCTATCTGCCCCCCGGGGTGGGTATTTACCCCGTATTTACCCCCCGGGGGGTATTTACCCCGTATTTACCCCCGGGTGGGTATTTACCCCGGGGGGGTATTTACCCCATATTTGCCCCCCGGGGGTATTTACCCGGTATTTGCCCCAGGCGGCTTCGCGCTCCTGCCCTTCCTGTGGCTGGTCAACGTGCTCTGGTTCTTCCGCGAGGCCTTCGTGGTGCCGCCCTACAGCCAGCAGCCCCACATCAAGCGCTGTGAGCGGGGGGCTGGGGGGGGGTCTGTGGGGCTGGGGGGGGCTATGGGGCTGGGGGGGATCTGTGGGGCTGGGGGGATCTATGGGGCTGGGGGGGTCTGTGGGGCTGGGGGGATCTGTGGGGCTGGGGGGGGTCTGTGGGGCTGGGGGGGGTCTGTGGGGCTGGGGGGATCTATGGGGCTGGGGGGGGCTGTGGGGCTGGGGGGGATCTATGGGGCTGGGGGGGTCTGTGGGCTGGGGGATCTATGGGGCTGGGGGAGATCTATGGGGCTGGGGGGTCTGTAGGGATCTGTGGGGCTGGGGGGGGTCCATGGGGCTGGGGGGTCTGTGGGGCTGGGGGGGTCTATGGGGCTGGGGGGTCTGTAGGGATCTATGGGCTGGGGGGGCTATGGGGGTCTGGAGATAGGAGGGTCTATGGGGATGGAGGAGGGTTAGAGGGTATCTATGGGGCTGGGGTATCTATGGGGCTGTGGGGGGGTTGTGGGGATGGAGGATCTATGGGGATGGAGGGGGAGGCTATGGGGTGGGGGGTTGGGGGGTCTGTGACACTGGGGGGGTCTATGGGGTTAGGGGGGATCTATGGGGCTGGGGGATATGTATGGAGCATGGGGGGCTCTGTGGGGCCGGGGGTATCTATGGGGCCAGGGGTATCTATGGCGCTGGGGGATTCTATGGGGCTGGGGGATTCTATGGGGCTGGGGTGTCTATGGGGCTGGGGGTATCTATGGACTGGGTATCTATGGACTGGGGTATCTATGGGCTGGGGTATCTATGGGGCTGGGGTATCTATGGGGCTGGGGTATCTATGGGGCATGGGGGGCTCTGTGGGGCAATGGGGGGTGGGTCTGTCTATCTATGGGGCTGGGGGCGCCATGGGGGGACGGGGGTGTCACGGGGGGGTCCCCAATGTCCCCCCGTTGTCCCCCACGTCCCCGCTCCCTCTCTCGGCGCTCGGCTCGCCGCCCTGCGCGCTCACTCCCCCCCCCCCCGCAGACGTGCGGCGCTCGGCGCTCGGCTTGCTGGCCTGGCTGCTGGCGGGCGCCGCGTGGCTCTCGGCCTTCCAGAGGCTCCGCCCCCGCTGGGGCGCCCTGGGCGACTACCTGGCGTTCACCGTGCCGCTGGGCACGCCCTGAGCGGAAGTGACGCGCGCGCGCGCCCCGCCCAATAAAGAAGCGCGCTGCGCCCAGCCCCGCCCCTCGGCGCCGTTTATTGGCCGGCGCGGCGCGCGGGCGCCGCCTATTGGCGCTCGTACATGTCGCGCAGGACGCGCATGCTCTCCGCGTAGCGCTGCTGGTTGCGCTGCGACGCCTCCTTCCACCTACGGCGGCCGCCGAGGGGCACAAAGCGGCCGTGGGAACGCGC